>NW_026652276.1:124047382-124178958 GCF_009828535.3 Hylobates moloch | reverse complement strand
GGACCCCCCATTCCACCACAGCCTCCACCCAGACCTTGGCCTCGCCAAAGACCACATAAGTGTCTGAGGCTGGGCTCTTGAAGACATCAGGCTTGGCGATGACAAAGAGGATGTTCTTGGACTTCTGGATGGTGATCCTGGTGACTCCCTGAATCTGCCGCAAGCCCAGCTTTGACATTGCCTGGGAGTAGAGGGCAGAGGGGGGCTCAGACCTGGTGTTGACCCATGTCGGGGAGAGCAGCACAGTGCCCAGGAAGGCAAAGTTTCCACCGCCAACTTCCCCAAGACCCTGGGCTGGTGGTTGGTCCTTCCCCATGAGCCTCAGTCTATAAGGGCCTTCTCATGACATTCCAGCCTCAGCTGTTGAGGGGAAGGTGTGTGGGTTACTGGCATGGACCCAAAGGTCCCCTGATGGATGGGATTTCATTAGCCATGGAGTGTGAGGGTCTTGGTAAGGACGTTCCCCACACAGATGGTCCCAGGCCTGAGGTCCCAGGGGGAGCCACCAGCCCACCTTTCGGGCCTTCTTCTCACTGCGACTCTGCTTGGCTTTGGCGATGGTCTCCTCACTGCCGCCTGCTGGGGCCTGGGAAAAGGTGAGGGCTGAGCATCCATGGGTGGGGTGTGGGGCCCTCCCAGAGGCCCACCCTCTTCCCTGGACTGGGCACCTGGGCTGGACACTGCGCGGTCTGAGGAGCCAAGATGTCCTGCTCGTCCAGCTCGGCTGACGACTCCCCGTGGCTATCCGAATGCTGGCCCGAGCCCAGGGCCCGAGGTGAGTCTGGGGAAGGGGAGAGGTGTGAGGATGGCCTCTAGCTTCTAGGTGGCGGGGAAGAGGGTTCAGGACCCTGGCTCTGCTGCCACATCAGGGCCAGAGAAAGCAGTGCCAGCTCTCCATGGTGGCTGTGGGGTCTGGGCCCCCCCATCCCACCACCTCAGAGGCCCTCCAGCCCAGGACAGCTCTAAGGAGGAGTCCAGTTGACCCAAGCCCCAGGGCACTTCACTCCCACCCTCTGCCTTACCTTCCTCCAGGCTGTCCTCGTCCTCTTGCTGCTCGGGGGCCGAGAGCCCTTGAGGGCCAGCTGGGCTCTGGGGCCCAGAGGGAGGAGGCACTTGGCAAGGCGGCAAGATCTGCAAGGCCAGGTCTTTGGCATCCATGGAGGCCACCTTGGGGCTGAGGATCGGGGAGTGAGGCGAGAGGCTGATTTGCGGCCCAGTTCCCAGAGGCTGTGTGGTTCCTGAGACAGCAGTGGTGGCAGGCTGGGCTCCTGCCTGGGGCGGTGGGAGGCCCAGAGAGCCTGGGGGCTCCTTGTCTTCCACGGAGTCTTCCTGGGGGTCCTGGCACAGGCAGGGGGCTGGGGGCTCCAGTGGGGGTAGGGCTGCCCCAGCAAGGGTACCAGGAGCAGAAGGGTCAGGGCCCAGGGGCCTGTCTGTGGGCGCACTGGGCTGACCCTTGGCAAGGTTTTCTGGGGGCTGCAGCAAGGGGGTGCCAAGGACACTGGGTGCTTCGTGGGGTTGCTCAACACTGCCCAGACCCAGCACAGGCTCTGGCTGCTGGGAGGTTGGTGCAGAGGTGGGGGCAGGTGCATCAGGGCAGCCTCTGTCCAGCCTGGACACAGCCCCTACTGAAGACTCTGGGCAGGAGTCCAGACTGGCATCTGTGGCCACAGCTGAGGGAAGCGTGGGCTCCGGGGTGGACTTGCCACTCGGGCCTCTTTCCTCCCTGGCTGGGCTCAGGAGCTGGGCCTGGCTGACCTCAGGACAGGTAGCAGGAGGTGCCTCAGGGACCTCCCCTGCACCTCCAAGTGCTGACCTGGGTCCATGTTCCTGTGCCAGTGGCTTCAGGCCTCCTCCCTGCTGGTTCTCAACCTCCAGACTCTCCTTTTGGGGCGAGTCAGGCTTAGCCCCATCACCTGTGTGTGCTTGTGCTTCCAGACATGCTTCCCATCCAGGCCTAGAAAGGGCTTCTGCTACTTCCTCCCCAGCACCAGAGGCAGGCTCAGGGAGACTGAGGGCCTCCATGCCCAAAGTGGAATCCACATCTTCCTGTGCAGCCCAAGGTGTCCCAGCTTCTGCAGCTGGCTGTGGGTCATCCTGTTGGACCTGGTCCAAGGCTGCAGGCTCCGGGACTCTAGGGAGGGCTGCATTCTTCTCAGGCGCTGGCCTGGGGCCTAAGGCCGCACCTACTTCCTGCTGAGCCATGGTGGCCACAGGCTCTGTCCCTGGGGTGCAGCCTGCTTCTGCCTGCAAGGTCTGACGGGTGGCCACAGCCAGAGGCTCTGGACCTGAGGTGGGGCCTGTGTCTTGCAGAGGCAGAGGTGGTGTCACAGCGGAGTCCTGGGGTAAGGTCAGGTCCTCTTCAGCCTGCTGGGGCACAAGCGAGGCTGCAGCCACAGGCTTTGGGGCTGACGAGAGATCTGTGTCTTGTAGGGACAGAGGTGGTGTCACAGCGGGGTCCTGGGGTAAGGTGAGGCCCTCTTCAGCCTGCTGGGGCACAAGCGTGGCTGCAGCTACAGGCTTTCGGCCAGAGGGGAGGTCCAGCCCTCCTTCTTCCTTCAAGTTCGGAGGAGAGTCTGGACACAATGTGAGGCTTGTTTCTTCCTGTGCGTTTGGAAGTTTTTCTGCAGTGACAGACTCTTGGCCTAAGATCTCGCTGATGTCCTCCTGGGAGGGCTGAGGCATTGCTGTGGCAGCAGATGCTTGTCCAGCGGTGGAGTCTGCTTCTTCCTCCCCAGCCTGTGGGGTCACCCTGGTAGCCGCCTCCACCTGGAGGCCTGGGGCTACCTGCAGAGTGTGAGGGGTCACAGTGGCAGTGGACTCCTGGCCTAAAGCAAGGCCCTCTTCTGTTACTTCTGAGATCGATTCCTGTCTCTGGGAGAGATAGGCCCCTCTGTCTGAGGTCTGAGGAGCATCCTCCAGGGCCCAGGACACAGTCCCTTCTTGAGCCTGCAGCCCCTTGGCCCCACCTCCGCTCTCCTCCTCTGTCTTCTGGACACTGTCCTGGAGCAGGGTGGACTGGGCATGGGGCTCCCTGCTGTACAGCCTCTCATCATCTGCCTCTGCGTAGGAGGCCGAGTCTGAATCAGAGGAGGCTGCAGAGGTGTCGTCCCGGAAGGCAAAAGCCTCGTCCATGCCCTCCGTGATGGACAGGTCAGACAGCGACTGCAGGAAGGAGGCGGACGTGCTGTCCTCCTCACCCTCCCCAGCCAGGTCCCCACCTGGGTCGGGATCCGCCACAGCCTCTTCTTCTTCTTCCTCTGGGGATAGCGGTGTCACCTCCACTGCCTCCACCTGGAAGATGAGGCTGCCCTGGAAGGGTAGGAGGGCTGCGGGGATCATCGGGTCATTGGCCAGGAAGTCCAGGTCGAAGAAGTGGCCCTCCTGGCCCCAGGAGGAGCTGCTGTCTGCAGAGAGGCTGGACTCAGAGGATGGGGGCTCTGGGGTCCCGGCAGGGTGCAGCTCTCGTTCATCCGCCATGGACCCCTGCGGGGACAGGCCCCAGCCTGAGGGGAAGTCCAGCCCTTCAGCCGGAGCCAGCAGGCTGAGGGAACAGGAGGGTGAAGAGGCCCAGCTGTCCCCATCGGCCGTAATGTAGGAGCCCGAGGGCGAGGCGGAGGGCGAGTCCAGCAGCTCATCCCGCAGCTCAGCCTCTGAGTCCCCGGCGTCCCCGTGGGGCCCACAGCCGGGAAGCAGGGCATAGGTGGTCTTGGTGGGGGTGGAGGGAGGCGTGAAGAAGGAATCAGGGTCTGGGGGAGGGGAAGGCACAGAAAGATCACCCTGAGAACACAGCTCGGGGGGTGGGTCTGGGCTTGCGTGCCCACCTTCCCGGTCCCTGAGCGCTGTCCAGGCAGCCCTGGGTGACAGGAGGGCCTGGCACGTCTCCTCTCCCATCACAATCCGGGGCTCCAGGGTGGCCGGGAGAGGAGCCTCGGTGGACAGAGCCTGGGAAGTCAGGCCCTCAGGGAGGAGCATGGGGCTCGGGCCGCCCTCCCCTGGGTCTGCCCAGGCCGAGGGTGCCCCACCAGGCCCTGCATCCCAGCTGGCTCCCTCGGGCTGGGGCCGGGCACCCGGCTTGCTGGGCAGGAACGTGAGGGCCAGGTGGCTGGGCCCTGCTGTCAGAGCACAGGGCTCCCGCCGGTCACCTCCCAGGATGGTGGTGGCAGCAGCCGCATCGCAGGACAGATCTGTGGAGATAGAGAAGATCATGAGGTGCCCCTGGATGCATCTCCCAGGCAAGGGCCAGGCCCGGGAGATGAATTCCGGCTGCATAGGGCCCAGAGGAAGGCGGATCCAGGAAGGCAGGAGAGAAAAGAGAAGACCCTGTGCGCGCTGTGTTTGAGGGAGAACTTCCAGGAGTTTTGACAGCAGACAGCAGCTGGTAGTGGTTTCCTAGAGAGGGGTTTTGAGGGAAGTGTTGCTGGGAGTCATGAACAGACCTGCCCGGCGGCTTTTCTCAAGGACACCTCAGCAAAGAACTAGCATTTCAGCCTCTCTGGGGAGACTGGATTGCAGTTTCCATTCCACAGAATCAGTGTGGTTCAGCTGGGCTCAGTGGGAGGGGCTGGTGGTGGGAATCTGCCGGGCAGTGCCAGCCCCGTCCCATGACCTCCCAATAGATGTGCCACATGAGGCAGGCGGCACCAGCACGACGCGCGCAGCTCGAACATTCCAGGCTTCATGCCTCTCTCTGCCTCCTCTCTCTGCTGTCATTGCTACCTACACTTGAGGCCAACATGTCAGAGTTTCACCAGGCCCCTCCAACCCTGCTCCCCTCCTGTGGCCAGGGAGATGGGGAAGCCAGGGGCCACCACACGCAGCCAAATTTCTGGAGAACAGAGATGAAGTGTCCCGCAGAGGCTTTGTTGGAGCATCTGGCCACAAGGGCAGTGGTGGGCAGGAACGGAGACCGTGGAGCCCAGCAAGAGCACAGGACAGCTTCAGAGGGCCAACAGCAGCCTCTGGCTGAGTCCTCTCCTTGGTGGCAGCCACCCCATGGGTGACCACCAGATCCTTCCCGGGTGCTGGGAGTTCCCACCCTGCCTTGTGGGACTTCTCTGGGTCCCACGATGCACTCCCCCAACCCCCTGGGCAGGTTTCAGTATGAGGAGGCTCTGGTACTCAGTAAATGTCTGTGAGCTAACACACCTCCAGCTGAGAAAGGAGTCCATAGGAAGTAGCACTCATGGGTCAGAAAGGACTTAGGGGACTCAGGAAGATGGAAGAAAACCCCTCCGAGGTTGCGGCACACCACACCGCTATGGTTTTCTGCCTCCTGGACTCTTAATGGCCTGTATTTTATCACAGGCGAGATCACATTGCACATTCAGTTTTGAATCTAGCTGTTTTCATCCAACCTAATCTCATAAGCATTTTCCTGTGTGCTCTAAATGCTCATAAGCCTCATTTAAAATGTCTCCATTATGTCCACTCCCTCACTTGGACCTAGGCCAAAGGCATCTCTCTTTGAAGCATCCAATGAAGGCTCTTCAGAGCCCAGGCCAGGTCTTGCCCAAGGTGGGGGAGGGGCGGCACACAGGGGCCAGCTCTCCAGGCTGCAGATGCCTGCCTGGTGGCTCCTGCTCTACTGCACTCACTAGTGACCAGGACAACATCTCCTGCACCTCAGCTTTCTCATCTGCAAAGCAGAGCCAGGATTAGAGTTGAAGCTGAAAGAAGGGGGACCCTGTTGCCAGGCTGCTCCAGCTCCCCTCAGCAGCATCAGAGCCCTGAGCCCTGAGCCACCAGCCAAAACTCGTCACCCGAGGGCTTTGCTGCTGGGGTGATGGGACATCCAAGGGGTCCTGAGACAAGGGGATCCTTTGGGTTCCTGCATGCCTGACACCCAACATCAGGAGTGGGCGTGGCTGGTGGGGCATCACTAGGTGCCCTGAAGCTGGGCTCTTGGTTCTGGCCCCTGGTGTGGCCCCCAGGGCAGGGGAACGGCTGATCTGTTGGGATGGAACAGAAACCAAAGGCCAAAGGTTTTTATAACTCATTCAAGGTCACCAAGCAAGCCAGAACTGAGCCAGCACAAGACCCTGGGGCTGGGAAGTCCGGGCCTGCACTCCCTGCCTCCCACCTAGAGCAGAGGCAGCAGCCTGTGTCACCCCAAACCAGGCCCCAGGCCCCAGCACTGGTCCCATCTCTGGGTGACTTCTTGCCCACAGCAAGGTGCCCTTGGCCCTACCCACATGTGGCTGACCTCCATGCCAGGACTGTCCAGGCTTGGCTCTTTCTAGGCCCCGGTAGACCCCATCAGCCTCCACCAGCAGTTGTTGACCCAGCCTAAGGACAGGTGGTCTGTACACCCAGGGCCATTGCTAATCAGGCCACCTCTCCCAAGGCCTTCCACCTTCTAGACCCAACTTAGCCTTTCTTCCACAACCTGGCCCTCCATCCGGGCTTCCTAGGCTGCAGCCAGTCCTGCTCCTCCCTCCAGAGCCATGACCAGTCGCCAGCCCAGGACAGACAGGGTGCAGCTGAGGACCCTCCCGGTGGTCACCTGATCGTCCTGGGGGTAAAGGCCGGACACCCCGACCCCAGAACCCGCTGCCTCTGTCCAGAGCGGCCCAGCCCCGGCAGGCTGGCAGCTCGGTGCAGACAACGGGATGCAGCGGGCGGGATGCGAGCCCCAGGATCCCTGGGTCGGAAGCCAAGGGCTTAAGTCCCCACGTCCTTTCTGGCTCGCGGAGGGCACTTCGTGCGCCCCACCTTCCCCGCAGTTCTGAGAGAGGCGGTAGCAAGGTTCAGATGGAGGGAAGGACAGGGCGCAGAAAGGGGAGGGGACTCGAGAGGGGCCAGGGGGATGGGGGAGAAGGGTGAAAGGTGAGCGATGGAAAGAGAACCCGGGCTGGAGAGGGGAGAGGCTGGAGGCAGGGAAAAAGTGGCCACGGCCTCACCTGTGCGGGGCCCGGGTCGGTCCGCCTCGGGCAGCAGCAGCTCGGCGCGGGCAGCCTCCCCAGGCATGGCCTGGCCGTGCGCCCGCCCGTCCCTTAGTCCTTCCGACCCTCAGTCAGTCCGTGCCGCCGCCCCGCCGAGCCTGCGCGGCCACCGCCCCTCGGCCGGGCGGTGGGGGCAGTGGGTGACGTCAGGCCGCCCCGCCCGCCTGTCCCAGCGAGTGAGCGTGCGCGGGCTCGCCAGGCACTGCGGAGGGCGTGGGGGGGCGGGGGCTCCCTCCCCGCCCCCACCCCACCTGGCTGTGGCCTCCCTCTCGCTGTGCGCGGTTTCGAGGGGGAGCGGGGGTGGGCGCCTGCGCCCGGTCCCACCCTTTCCACAGCATTTACGAGGGAGGGTTTCAGGGCCAATTGGAAGCTGGGTTGCCTCAGGGTGGCATTAGCCCGTGGCCGGGAAGAGGCGGGGACGCCCCAGAACCCTGGTTGTGGGAGACTGGGGAGGTGATTGGGATCCTGGGATGCTTGGAGCGCTTTGGGTGGAGTTGGAGGCGCAGCTTCCTTCCCCGCTGACCGAGCAGAGGGTGCAGGGCCTGGGCAGGGAGGGGGCCCCGCCCAGCCCGATGCCTCTATCCAAAAGGTGAGCTGGAGCTGCAGCTCCGGAGTGATTGGCTGGTCCTGGCAGTCGTCGGTCTCCGTGGCAACCGCCTCCTGTCTCCATGGCAACCAGGGATGGAACCGACGAGAGCGCACCGGGGAAGGCGGCCCGGATGGGTCGGTCTCCAGGTCTCTTGGCAACTCGGTGATCTGTCCCATCATCTCGCTTCCACTCCCACACTAGGCAGTAGAGGGAAAAGGGAAGAAAGTGTTTCCCTCTATTCCTGGCAGCACCCTCTGCCACACCTCCCAGGAGGAAGCCCGCCCCGTGAATTTCCTGAAATGCCTCTTGCTTTCACACAGGCTACTGCGCCACCCAGATTCACTGAGCACCCCTCCTCCCCCGTGCCAGGCACCAGGGAGGCAGATGAATGAGACATTGTTATCACCCCTGACTGGGGTGGGGGGAATCAGAGTAGCCATTGTCATAGGCAGGGAGGGAGGTTTCAACATCCTCAGTCTTCTGTGGGTTCTAACTTTGAGCTCATGAAGCCAGGGGCTGCCCTCTGACTCCCCCAGACCTGCCTCAAGGCTCAGTGCTACACACCTGGCTGCCTGCTGGGCATCTCTCCCCGTTGTACTCCAGGAATCAGACACACCACACCATTAGAATTAACATCAACTTTAAACAATCTCTTCCAGAAAACAAAAGAGAAGGGGACACTTCCTAACTCATTTTATAAGGCAAGAAATATCCTGATGTCAAAACTAACAAAGTGTCGCCAGGCACAGAGGCTCACGCCTGTAATCCCAGCACTTTGGGAGGCTGAGGCCGGCGGATCACGAGGTCAGGAGATGGAGGCCATTCTGGCTAACATGGTGAAACCTCGTCTCTACTAAAAATACAGAAAATGAGCCGGGTGTGGTAGCGGGCTCCTGTAGTCCCAGCTACTTAGGAGGCTGAGGCAGGAGAATGGCGTGAACCCGGGAGGCGGAGGTTACAGTGAGCCAAGATCACACCACTGCACTCCAGCTTGGGTGACAGAGACTCTGTCTCAAAAAAAAAAAAAAAAAGCTAACAAAGTGTCAATACACGCCAAGACCCCCAAAACGAAAACTGCAGACCAGCATCTTTCATGAATTCAGGCACAAAAATTCTCAATATTGGCAAATCAAATATAACGATGTATAAAAAAAATACACTATGACCAAGTGGAATTTATTCCAGGTATGCAAGGCTGGTTTGACAGTTGAAAATCAATCAACAATAATCCACAACACCAACAGGCTAAAGAAGAAAAATTATGGTACCAGTTGACACAGAAAATGTGTTTCACATAACCAACATCATTCATGATTAAAAAAAAACCACTTTCAGCAAGTTAAAAATAAACTTGATAAAGATCTTATATAAAAAACTTACACAGCTAACATCATACTTAAGGGTGAAAGACTGAATGCTTTTTAAGATTGGGAACAAGGCAAGGGTGTCTGCACTCACCACTCTTTTCAACATATTATTGGAATTTCTAACCCTTGCAATAAAGCAAGAAGAAATAAAAGGCAGATTGACTTCCAGAATGAAAACATGGGGAGTTCTGCTGAGCAGCTCCCCAGTGAAACTGGTAAAAATTATTATTATTAAATTTAATTTTTTAATTTGAGACGGAGTCTCATTCTTTCGACCAGTCTGTAGTGCAGTGGCATGATCTCAGCTCACTGCAACCTCCGTCTTCTGGGTTCAAGCGATCCTACTGTCTCAGCCTCCTGAGCAGCTGGGACTACAGGTCCCACCATGCCTGGCTAATTTTTGTATTTTTAGTAGAGATGGGGTTTCACCCTGTTGGCCAGGCTGGTCTTGAACTCCTGACCTCGTGATCCGCCCACCTTGGCCTCTCAAAGTGTTGGGATTACAGGTGTGAGCCACCACACCCAGCCTGGTAAAAATTATCAAAAAAAAATAAAACTGAGTTGAAAGGTCAACAAGCCAGGCGTGGTGGCTCATGCCTGTAATCCCAGCACTTTGGGAGGCCGAGGGGGGCGGATCATGAGGTCAAGAAATCAAGACCTTCCTGGCCAACATGGTGAAACCTTGTCTCTGCTAAAAATACAAAAATTAGCTGGGCGTGGTGGTGCACGCCTGTAGTCCCAGCTGCTCGAGAGGCTGAGGCAGGAGAATTGCTTGAACCCGGGAGGCAGAGGTTGCAGTGAGCTGAGATCATGCCACTGCACTCCAGCCTGGTGACAGAGTGAGACTCCATCTTGGAAAAAAAAAAAAAAAAGAAAGAAAGAGCCCAACAAAATAAAAATGAAAGAAAGAACAAATTAAAGCTTCTGGAAATGGTCTGAAGGGCAAACAGCAAATGAAAAAACATCTATTCAAGGCCAGGTGTGGTGGCTCACACCTGTAATCCCAGCATTTTGGGAGGCCAAGGTGGGCGGATCACTTGAGATCAGGAGTTCGGAGACCAGCCTGGCCAACATGGTGAAAACCCTTCTCTACTAAAAAAAAAAAAAGTACAAAAATTAGTTGGGTATGGTGGTGCATGCCTGTAATCCTACCTACTAGGGAGGCTGAGGCAGGAGAATTGCTTGAACCCTGGAGGCGGAGGTTCGTTGCAGTGAGCTGAGATCTTGCCACTGCACTCCAGCATGGGTGATGAAGTGAGACTCTGTTTCAAAAAAAAAAAAAAGCATCTATTCAAGAAAATCTATGAGAATTTAGTAAGAAAGGCGAAGAGTCTGTGGTATTTGAATCAAGACAACTCACTCCAGCAAAGGGAGGTGGACTCCACACCAGACTGGTGTTGCCAAGAACACAGGCTTCTCTTCCAACTCCCGGCCAGAGGGCTTTCTTACTAGGAGGAGGGAGTACTTCAGTGTATCTCATCCTGCTCCCAGCTGCCTGTTGTGGAAGTAAGTCCTGGGTGAGTCTGGCTGAGGTGGGGCTCCCTTCTTCCACTTAGCCCCCACTTGTGGAAAGTGGGCTCTACTTTGAGTGTGGCATGCTGAGAATACTGGGGTCCTGATAGCCCTTCTCACGGCTTATGAGGTGAGAGTTCCATGCCAGGAGAGGCTGCTGCCTCCCTTCCACTGACTGCTCAGCTCCTAGAGTGGGAGTGTGACTCAGAAGTTTGCCACTGAGCTAAGAGATTTTGCCTGGAGGGGAGAGGCAGGTTGTAAAACAGATAGCCCATGATCTCTTCCCATAGGAAATGACCTTACTTGCAAGGCAATACAAGGAAGTTTAAACACAAGGGTATTCTCGGCTGGGCGCGGTGGCTCACGCTTGTAATCCCAGCACTTTGGGAGGCCGAGGCGGGCGGATCACGAGGTCAGGAGCTCGAGACCACAGTGAAACCCCGTCTCTACTAAAAATACAAAAAAAAAATTAGCCGGGCGTGGTGGCGGGCGCCTGTAGTCCCAGCTACTCGGAGAGGCTGAGGCAGGAGAATGGCGTGAACCCGGGAGGCAGAGCTTGCAGTGAGCCGAGATTGCGCCACTGCACTCCAGCCTGGGTGATAGAGCGAGACTCCGTCTCAAAAAAAATAAACACAAGGGTATTCTCAACAGCAGTAGAGGTTATGGTGAAAGGCAACTGGAAGGAGATTCATGGATCTAATGAAGATACAGCCTAGGTTGGAGGTTGGCTAGTTTGCAGGAGAAAATGGGGTAATAAGACAGCTGGGTGGAGCCCTACTGGGATTAAAGAAAATGTAAAACACTGGCCTCTGAAACTATTCTATCTAAGAGGCCACAATTTGGATTAGTTTGCAGAGGAATTTGTGCCCAGAGTATTGTCGAAAACAATAGAGCAATCAGTGGAGTTTAGGAGTGGCAATTAGTGGAGTTTAACAGCTGGGCATGGTTAGGAAAAGAGAGTAGGAGAGCCTTACCAGAACCACTGTCATTCCAGGGTGACTGTGGGCATACACACAGCTGCACCTCCCTGAAGAGGACCGTCAGAGGCAGAACATTGTAGGGGAGCGGGAAAGACCTCACCAAAATAATCCAGCTAGTCACTAAGCAAATAAACAAGCAAACAGCAATACAAGCTCCAGAAGGGAGGGGGTTTGGACCTGTACCCAGAGTTGCTATTGGGTACTGTTCAATTATTTATTTAATGTTATTAAAATGTCCACTTTCCAACAAAAAATTAGCAAAGAAATAAAAGTATGACTTGTATACCAGAAAAATAAAAAAGGCAGGAACAGAACCTGCCTGTGTAAGCAACAAGATTTTAACAGAAAAATATTTCAAAATAACCACTACAAATATGTTCATAGAATAAGGGAAAGCATGATTAAAGAAGTAATGGAGGGTATATGATGATATTCCATCAAATAGAGAATATCAGCAAAGAGATAGAAATTATTTTTTTAATTAAAAAACATTTTTTTTGGAGACAGGCTCTCATTCTGTTGCCCCAGCCAGAGTGCGGTGGCGTGATCATGGCTCATTGCAGCCTCCACCTCTGGGGCTCAGGTGATCTTCCCACTTCAGCCTCCTGAATAGTTGAGGTATGTGCCACCACACCCAGTTAATTTTAAAATTTTTTTGTAGAGACGAGGTCTCACCATGTTGCCCAGGCTGGATATAAATTTTTTTAAAATGCAAATTATGGAGTTGAAAAGTAAAATATCTGAAAGAAAAAATTCACAAGAGGGCTGAACAGCAGATTTCAGTGGGCGAAGAAAGAATTAGTGAACTTGATAGAGATTAGAGATTGATGGAGATTATATAAACTGAATAACAGAAAAAAAGGAAAAATGAACAGAAACTCCAGAGAATGTGAACACTATTAAGCACACCCACATACACATAATGGGAATACCAAAAGGAGAGAAAAGAAAAAGGAGAAAGAAAAATATATGAAATAGTAATGACTGAAAACTTCTCAAATTTACTGAAGAACAATAATCTACACAGTCAGAAAGTTCAATGAACTGAAAAAGAATATATGAAAATAGACCCACATGCCTGTAATCCCAGCATTTTGGGAAGCTGAGGTGGGTGGATCACCTGAGGTCAGGAGTTCAAGACCAGCCTGGCCAACATGGCGAAACCCCATCTCTACTAAAAAATACAAAAATTAGCCAAGCGTGGTGGCGGGTGCCTGTAATCCCATCTACTCAGGAGGCTGAGGCAGGGAGAATTGCTTGAACCCAGGCGGCAGAGGTTGCAGTGAGCTGAGATCATGCAACTGCACTCCAGCCTGGGTGACAGAGCAAGACTCTGTCTCAAAAAAAGAAAAAGAAAATAGACCCACAGACACATTATAATAGTTCAGCAAGGTTGCAGGATTCAAAATCCATATATAAAAATCAATTGTTTTTCTGTTAACTGGCAATGAAAATCCAACATTGAGATTATGAAAATTCCAGGAGCCAGGCATGATGGTGCACACCTGTAGTCTCAGCTACTTGGGTGGCTGAGGCAGAAGGATTGCTTGAGCCCAGGAGTTTGAGGCCACCCTGGCCAACACAGCAAGGCCCTGTTTCTAAAAATAAAAAAATAAGTAAACAATTCCATTCAAACTGGCATTAAAAAAAAAAAACATACTCAGGAATAAATTTAACAAAAGTAGTTCAAAACTAATACTATGGAAACTCCAAAACAATGTTGAAAGAATTAAGGAATATCTAAATAAATATGAAAGTATCCCATGTTCATGGATCAGAAGACTTAACATGGTAACAATCCCCAAGATCTAAAGATCCAACCCAATCCCTATCAGAGTCCCAACTAACTTCATTATAGAAATGGATGAGTTAATTCTAAAAATCACATGGAATTTCAAGGGGCCTAGAGTAGCCAAACAATCCTGAAAACAAAAACCACCTCCCAATTTCAGTACTTAGTACAAAGCAACAGCAATCAAGAGATAGTGTGCTACTGGCAGAAGGATAGATATAAACATAAACGGAATAAAACTGAGAGCCCAGAAGCAGACCCACACATCTATGGTCAACTGATTTTTGACAAGGGTGTCAAGATCATTCAAAGGGGTAGGGGGAAAGAACAGTCTTTTCAACAAATGGTGCTGGGACAAATGGATAGCCACATGCAAAATAAAGTTGACACTTACTTCACACCATGCTGTGGTTTGAATATGCCCTCTTAAACTCATGTTGAAATTTAACTGCATTGCAACAGTATTAAGAGGTAGGACACCTGTAAGAGGCATTTAGACCATGAGGTCTTGGCTATCATTAATGCTATTAACACGGGATGGTTTAGATTCTGAGGGGTGGGCCCTTGATAAAAGAATAAGTTTGGCCTCATTTTCTCTCTCTTGTGCATGCTATCTCACTGTGTGATGCCTTCTGCTATAGGATGACCCTCACCAGATGCTAGTGCCGTGCTCTTACACTTCCCAGCCTCCAGAACCATGAACCACATAAAGTTCTTTTCTTTTTTTTCCTTTTCTTTTTCTTTTTTTTTTGAGACAGCCTCACTCTGTTGCCCAGGCTGGAGTGCAGTGGTGTGATCTTGGCTCACTGCAACCTCCACCTCCTGGGTTCAAGCGATTCTCCTGCCTCATCCTCCTGAGTAGCTGGGATTACAGGCACACGCCACCATGACTGGCTAATTTTTGCACTTTTAATAGAGACGGGGTTTCACCATTTTGGTCAGGCTGGTCTCGAACTCCTGGCCTTATGATCTGCCCACCTTGGTCTCCCAAAGTGCTGGGATTACAGGCATGAGCCACCATGCCTGGCCAAGTTCTGTTCTTTATAAATTACTCAGTTTGCAGTATTCTGTTATAGCAGCATGATACAGTCTGGTATTTGTTTCCACCCAAATCTCATGTTGAATTGTAATCCCCAATGCTGGAGGTGGGGCCTGGTGGGAGGTGTTTGGATCATGGGAACGGACCCCTCATGGTTTGGTGCTGTCTTTGAGGTAGTGAGTTCTCCTGAGATTTGGTCTTTTTTGAGACTGAGTCTTGCTCTGTTGCCAGGCTGGAGTGCAGTGGTGTGACCTTGGCTCACTGCAACCTCTGCCTCCCAGACTCAAGCAATTCCCATGCCTCAGGCTCCTGAGTAGCTGAGACTACAGGCATGTGCCAGTACGCCAGCTAATTTTTTTTTTTTTTTGTATTTTAGTAGAGATGGGGTTTCACCATGTTGGCCAGGATGGTCTTGATCTCCTGACCTCGTGATCCGCCTGCCTCAGCCTCCCAAAGTGCTGGGATTACAGGCATGAGCCACCGCGCCCAGCCAAGATTTGGTCATTTAAAAGTGTGTGGCATCTCCCCACTCTACACACTCTCTCTCTCTTGCTCCTGCTTCAGCATGTGACATGCCTGTTCCCCCTTTGCCTTCTATGATTGGGAGCCTCCTGAGGCCTCCCCAGAAACAGATGCCACTATCCTTCGTGTACAGCTTGCAGAACCCCATGCCAATTAAACCTCTTTTCTTATAAATTACCCAGCACACACACATACACACACACCTTTGCAGCAAGATGAATGGAGCTAGAGGCCATTATCTGTGAAATAACTGAGAAACTGAAAATCAAATACCGCATGTTCTCACTTATAAACGAGAGCTAAACAATGGATGGGTACACATGGACATAAAGATGGAAATAATAGACATTGGAGATTCCAAATGTGGGGAGGGTGGGAGACAAGGGTTGAAAAACTACCATTGGGTACTATGTTCATTACGTGGATAATAGGTTCATTAGAAGCCCAAACCTCAGCATTATACAGTATACCCATGTAACAAACCTGCACCTAGTGTACTCCCTAAATCTTTTTTTTTTGAGGTGGAGTCTGGCTCTGTCGCCCAGGCTGGAGTGCAGTGGCGTGATCTCAGCTCACTGCAAGCGCCACCTCCCAGGTTCACGCCATTCTCCTGCCTCAGCCTCCTGAGTAGTTGGGACTACAGGCACCCTCCACCATGCCTGGATAATTTTTTTGTATTTTTAGTGGAGATGGTGTCTCACTGTGTTGGCCAGGATGGTCTCAATCTCCTGACTTCATGACCCGCCCACCTTGGCCTCCCAAAGTGCTGGGATTACAGGCATGAGCCACCGCGCCCAGCCACTCCCTGAATCTTAAAAAAGACATTCTTCTAAAAGACATGCAAATGGCCAAATAAGTAAACGAAAAATGCTGAAAACCATTAGTTATTAGGGAAATAACAAAAACCACAATGAGAAATCACTTTATGCTCACTCACATGGCTAAAATAAAACTCAAATTACAAGTGTCATTGAGGATGTAGAGAGATCTGAAACCTTACACACTGCTGGTGGGAATGTAAAACAGTCTAGCAGTTCCTTAAATGACTAAACATAGTTACTACAGACCCAGCAATTCCACTCCGAGGTATATAACCAAGAGAAAAATGAAAACATACATTTATACTCAAACTTGTACAGGAATATTTATAGCAGCATTATTCATGTATTAGTCCATTTTGCATTGCTATAGAAGAACATCTGAGATGGTAATTTATAAAGAAGTTTACTTGGCTCACAGTTCTGCAGGCTGTACAAGCATGGTACCGACATCTGCTTGGCTCCTGGGAAGGCCTCAGGAAGCTTTTACTCATGACAGAAGGTGAACAGGGAGCAGGCATGTCACATGACGAGAGAGGGCAGAAGACAGAGGGCAGGAGCTCCCAGTCTCTTGCAAACAACCAGCTTCCAAGTGAACTAATATAGAGCAAGAACTCACTCATTACAAAGATGGCACCAAGCCATTTATGACAGATCTGTTCCCGTGATCCAAACACTTCCTAACAGGCCCCATTTTCCAACACTGGTGATCCTATTTCTTGAGATTTGGAGGGTACAAAATATCCAAACCGTATGAGTTCATATTAGCCAGAAGGTGGAAACAATCCACATGTCCATCAATGGATGAATGGATAAACAAAATGCGGCACAAACATATAATGGAATATCACTCAGCCAAATATGGGAATGAATACTGATACATGAGACATGAATGAAACATGAAAACAATACGCTAAGTAAATGAAGCCAGTCACAAAACACCAAAATACCACATCAGTATATGAGGTTTAGAAAATGTTCAAATTGTGGTGATGGTTGCATATATCTGCAGAGACTAAAAACCACTGAATTATACATTTTTGTTTTTGAGATGGGGTCTCACTGTTGCCCAGGCTGGACTGCAGTGGTGCTATCATGGTTCACTGCAGGCTTGACTTCCCAGGCTTAGGTGATCCTCCCACCTCAGCCTCCTGGGTTGCTGGGACGACAGGTGCATGCCAACGCGGCTAATTTTTGTATTTTAAAAAATAGAGACAGGGTTTTGCCTGTTGCCCAGGGTGGTCTTGAACTCCTGGGCTCAAGATCTGGGGTCCTTGGCCTCCCAAAGTGCTGGGATTACAGGCGTGAGCCACCACACCTGGCCGAATTATACATTTTAAATGGGTGAAGTGTATGGCATGTGAATTATATTTTAATAAAGTGGTCATAAATAACAAAATAAAAAGCATATTGATTTGAAAGGATGAGACAAATATATTCCTGTTTTCAGGACATAAATATCTACATAGGAAATCCAAAGAAATTTAAAAAATGCATAAAGTTTAGCAAGATCACATAAAAATCAATCCCATTTCTATATGCTAACAATCAACGTGTGAATGCCAAAATTAAGCACTATACCACTTACAATTGCTCCAAAATCATGACTTAGGGGTGTGTGTGTGTGTGTATATATATATATATATATACACACACACACACACACATAGATACACACATATACATATACACACACACACACACACATATATATATTTTTTGAGACAGAGTCTTGCTCTGTCACCCAGGCTGGAGTGCAGTGGCGCAATCTTGGCTCATGGCAACCTCCACCTCCTGGGTTCAAGTGATTCTCCTGCCTCAGCCTCCTGATAGCTGGGATTACAGGTGCCTGCCATCACGCACGGCTAATTTTTATATTTTTAGTAGACACGAGGTTTCACAATGTTGGCCAGGTTGGTCTTGAACTCCTGGCCTCAGGTGATTCGCCCGCCCTGGCCTCCCTAAGTGCTATGATTACAGGAGTGATCCCACCGCACCTGGCCGACTTAGGTAATACAAAACAAAAACTGCAGGCTAGGTGCCGTGGCTCACGCCTGTAATCCCAGCACCTGGGGAGGCTGAGGCAGGTGGATCACTTGAGGTCAGGAGTTGGTGAGACCACCCTGGCCAATATGGTGAAACCCCATCTCTACTAAAAATACAAAAATTAGCCAGGCATGGTGGCAGGCACCTGTAATCCCAGCTACTCAGGAGGCTGAGGCATGAGAATCACTTAAACCCAGGAGGTGGAGGTTGCAGTGAGCCGAGACCGCGCCATTGCACTCCAGCCTGGGCAACAGGAACAAACTTCGTCTCAAAACAAAACAAAACAAACAGACAAACAAAAAACCCAAACTACAAAACATTGATAAAAGCAAAGGCCTAAATAAATATCCAGTCATCCCTTGGTATCCACACATGCTCCAGTTCCTAATAGAAAATGGCATAGCATGTCCATATAACCTCCTGTAAACTTTAAACCATCTCTGGGCTACTTAAAATACCTAACACAGTATAAAAGCTGTGTTGTTATTTAAATTTGTATTCTTGTATTATTTTTTGCTTTTGCAATCTGGGGTTGGTTAAACCCTTGGATACAGATGGCTATTGTCTCAGTTGGAAGATTCCACACAGTAAAGATGTCATGTCTCCCCAAACTGATCTATAGGTTTAATGTAATTCCTATCAAACCCTCAGTAAGACTTTTGTTTTGTTTTTACATAGATGAGATTTTTCAAAAATTTACATGGACTGGCAAAGGAACTAGAATAGTGAAAACAATTCCTAAAAATATAGTAGGAGAACCCATCACTCCACCCAATAAGGCAGCCTGCTTTACAGCTACAGTAATCAAGAATGTGATATTGGTAGACAGATAACATAGATTAACAGTACAGTACAGAAAATGCAGAAACAGACCCACACAAATATGCCCAACTGACTTTACAAAAATGCAAAAGTAAGAGTCAACGGGAGAGGACGGCCTTTCAACAAATGGTTCTGGATAAACTGACATCTAGAGGCAAAAACAAACAAAAATATCTCAATGTTGGCCGGGCGCGGTGGCTCACGCCTGTAATCCCAGCACTTTGGAAGGCCGAGGCGGGCGGATCACGAGGTCAGGAGATCGAGACCATCCTGGCTAACACAGTGAAACCCTGTCTCTACTAAAAATACAAAAAAATTAGCCGGGCGCGATGGCGGGCGCCTGTAGTCCCAGCTATTCGGGAGGCTGAGGCAGGAGAATGGTGTGAACCCGGGAGGCGGAGCTTGCAGTGAGCAGACATGGAGCCACTGCACTCCAGCCTGGGCGACAGAGCCAGACTCCATCTCCAAAAAAAAAAAAAAAAAAAAAAAACAACAAAAATATCTCAATGTTAAGTCTTACAAAGTCCTCTCAAGACTGATAAAGCAAATGCAAGTACAACATGGGCAAAAGGCATGAGAAGACATTTCACCAGAGATGGGAAATAAATGTCTATTTATCAACAACTTATCAGAAAGAAATGAAAAGATGGTAGTTTTTTAGAGAAACACATACATTCCATCTGACCTGGCAGTTACACTCCTGGGAATCTTTATCCCAGAGAAATGAAAACTTACAGAAAAATCTAGACACAGATTTTCTGGCTACTTTATCAGTAATAGCCAAAACCCAGAAGCAACCAGGATGTCTCCCCAGGGTTAAGGGAGCAAATGGTTGTTACAGCCACATCACAGAATAAAGCAAAACACAGATGCAACAGCAATAAAAAGAAACTACTGATACATGCAATTTAAGAATTCAAATTTTCAGAGAACTATGCCAAGTCAAGAAATACAATTCCATAAGTCACATCCTGTGATTCTCTTTGTGACATTCTTAGAATGACCAAAGACTTGTGGTTGTTGGTGGTGAAGGATGAGGAGGAGGTGAGTATAAAGGGCAGTGTGAGGGCTCTTAGGAGATGGAAATGCTCTCTGCTTGACTTGTGCTCACGTCAGTATTGGGGTGTGACCTTGCACCCTACTCTGCCATGAAGCGAATCACAGATTATTTCTTACAACTGCACAGGAACCTGTGATTATCTCAAAATAAAAGTCAGGGGCCCTGACGATGAGCTTTTATTTTCTTGGTTAGATACACATCAGGCCCTCCTGAACTGGCTCCTTCAGCTCCTCGGTCTCACCTCTGCAGACTCTGTGCACCCCACTCTAAGAATTAAGTTACTGCCACACCCTGGGCATTTGTCCTGGCTGTCTCTTCACTTTGGGTTGCTCTTCCCGCTTCAGAAATCATCTCCGGCAGCTCTTTCCCCTCCCACTGTGTGAGGGACCACTCCTGTGGTAACCTTGAAACCTGTGCAAACAACAAGGACCATGGTCACCTGTGCCTGATGGTGCCCAGTGAAGCCAGCACAAACTACCGCAATGCTTGGGTGAGTGGCCAAGCATCAGGGCAGTGACTAGACTTGTTCTTTTTGGGGAAACAGCCTAGGGTGGGGAGCCTAGAGTGCTGAGGACTGTGGGCCTCTCCACTCTCAGCTCCACCCCACTGACCTGCTCTCCATTCTGTATGGCTGGAGGCAACCCAGTTCCCTGACTGCTATTTAGTCAGGTTCTGCCAATGGTTGTCTCTAAGGAGAGGCTGAAAGGTAGAAAACTTGTGGCCTCCCAGCACCTGGTAATCCCCACAGCAGCAGGGAGGCCGCCAGGGCCCTTTTTGGGCAGCCAGTTCCTAGAGGACAGCACAAGGCTCTGGTCAGGGTGGTGAAGACAACGATGGAGTTTGGCTCTTGGTGCCGTGGTGTCAGCCAAGTGAGATCTTCTCCTCTCCCAGAGCCAGCGCCTCCCAAGTGCTCACCCAGCCCTCACATCATCTGTCACCACATGCTGTCAGGGTGCCTTTCACTTAGCTAAGTGTGAGACAACTGATGGGAGAAAGCCTCCCAGGATGGCTGTGGTTCAGTAGCCACAGCTCCATCAGAAACCCCAGCCATGCACTGAACCTCCAATCAGCTTCCCTGGGAAGCTCCTCTACCCTGGAGGTTCAGAATTCTAGGACTCCACCTGTCTGCTGCGGCTGACACAGACCCCTACGCAAGAGGCCGGCACATGTGAATAAGCACTCATGAAGGGTAGAAGCTGGGAGAGACAGGCAGGTAACAACCCAGGTCTGTCCCTAAAGCAGCCCTCTTAGGCTGGGCGTGGCGGGGGAGTGCACAGGGCAGACTGGAGAACCACGCCCTGCTCAACAAAGCAGACAGACAAGTGCTGACAGTGCAGAGGGTGACAAAGCCTGGGAAGGCCCCAGGGGTCCAACACCAAAATTAAAGGTTTATTATACACAAGAGGACGCTCTGTCACTCAGAGCGGTTGGCCACCTTCCCCACTCTGGCCGAGGTCCTACACAGAGGTTTGTCCTCAAGGGCAACCCTTCTTGCCCGCCCACAGCTAGACCTCCGGCGGAGAGGCATGCAGTCCATGCTGCTGGCACAAGTCACTTGGCCAGCTCCTCAGCCACCGCTTTGCGCATCTTGTCCTTGAGGTAGGCGCCTTTCTGCCATTCAGACTTGAGTTCCAGCCACTCATAGAATGGGACCTAGAAGGAGGCAGGGGAGACAGGTCACATGGGCAAGGAGATCCCTTCCAGCCAGTGGCTCTGCCTGCTTGCCTGCTGTCCTCCTCACATTGACCCCTCACCCAACACCTCTGGTGACCAACAGCTCTGCACACCTGCCCCTTGGCCTCCAAGTCTTCGAGGCAGAGCCCATGAACTGCAGGCAGTGCGGGCGGGGAGAAGTGCTAGCACTGTCAGTGCTGGAGGGATCTGCAAACTACTCGGAGGCCCAAGAAGGGCTTCTTTAAACAGTTAAAAAACTCACAATAACCCAAAGAAGCAAACAGAACCCTTGTGTGGCTCAGGAAGCCACATGTTCATTCACTGGTCGTTCCCAGGGAAGGTGACTCCCTTTGATCTTAACCAAGGTCTCCCAGGCATGAAACCAGAGTCAGGCCCAGGACCTGCATCTTTCTGCTCCTGCCAGTTCCACTGGTCCTACTTTTCCTGACAACAGGCTCTGACCAAGGGGGCAGAGCAGCTGCACTCAGAGCCCCAACAGCTGTGCAGCCTCCTGGGCTTCGAGCTGCTCATCTGTGAATGGGCCCTACCCTGCCCACCTCTGAAGCTGAATGAGCAGGCTTGGTTGCCTTTTTGGGTTCACCCACGGGGTGAGATGCTGGGAAGGTTAGAGGGGAGGCTGGAGCAGCTAGGATCCACAGTAAACTCCCTCCCTAGGCTCCTGGGAGAGGCCTGGGGTCACGGGCAGGTCGTGTGTCTATACCTGCTGGCTCAGTTCCACCTGATCCCCTCTAGCGTGGGTTGGGGATTCTCCCTGTGCAGTGACCACCTGCCCAAGAGGTACTCACATCCACTATCAGGAAGCCTGCAGCCAGTATGTGTCGCCGGGCCAGAATAAAGCGACCCAGCAAGTCCTTGCTTCGGCTGTTGAAGTTGGGGAACTCCCACCGCAGGAAAGCTAGCCTGGAAGAAAGAAGGGGTGGCTGACATGCTTCCACTCTCCCAGCCCCTCGGAGGGCAAAGACAGAAAACAAAGAATATGCAGTCCAACAGCGATGGTGCCCCCATAACCAACAGGTCCCTGGCCACCTACCTCTTAGACCCTGGAGGTGGCGACTGGCTCCCAGTTGGCTGGGCAAGGTGAGGTGCCACAAAGTCCCTTACGGGCAGAAACTCGCCGTCACTGTCCAGCAGCACCTCAGCATCTGGGGAAGGGGTGTGGGATGAGAACATGTTGGGGGACACCCCTCAGAAATCCCCCCACAGGAAGGATGAACAAAGATGGGATTGTGGGGAGCCCAGGCTGACACCCTGCAGCTCCCTAGGTCAGTTCTTGCTGCAGACGGGGTGGGTTAGAAGAGTCTCGTTAGACTCAGGCAATGCCAGGCCCTGTGCCAACCAGGGGGAGCCCTCACCCAGCACCCAGCCATACTGCGTGGCCACCTCGAGGCTGCCCCTGTCGGCGCTCCCCAGCAGCCCCTTCAGTGTCTCCTGCAGCTCCTTTTGCAGGGGGGTCACCTTCCTGTCAAGGGCTGAGGGCCTAGGGGCCACAGCCGAGGCAGGCAGAAGGGGACCTGAGTACTCGGGGTGCTCCAGCAGGGCAGTGGCGTTGATGTGGAGCAGCTTCTGGAAGGTGTTCTGATCCTTCTGAGACTTGCGCCCTAGGGGACAAGGAGAAAGAAGAGGGAGGTGGGCCTATGGCCAGAGATGGGGAGACCCTGGATGAGAGGGCAGTGGCACCCCTACACCCAGTCCCAGCCCAGTTCTCTGGATCAGGAGGCAGCAGAGTTATGGTCTGCTGGCCACCCACAGGGATGGGATGGAGAGCGAGGGGGAGGGAGAGCCCTGGCCTCCATCTGCCCCGAATTCTCACCTGGCACTAGGCAGACAAAACCAGGCAGTTCCCCACTTCCAGTAGTACTAGGGGCAGGGGACTCACCTAGAAATTGGATGTGAAATTCAGGGTGGAGGACGGCTTGCAGCTCTGCTTCCCGTGCCTGCTGCAGCACACACAGGGCCCACACCAGGTCCACCTGCAGGGCTGGCTCCAGGCCTGGCAGCTCTGACCCCAGCTTCTCATGTACCTGGGCAAGGATAGGGTGTGGTGGAGAAAGCAGGCTCTCCTTAAGGGCTGCAAATAGCCATGGGTGAGACACAGTCCATGATGTGGTCTTGGCCTGGTTGGGATGAGGCCAGAGAAGGCTACTGGGGAACAAGAGGCAGAACCCTGGCCCTCGGTGAGGCCTGGAGCAATCCTGGGCTTGAAGGTACCAGGAATCTTCCTCATGCCCCAAGACCACTCTGAACAGCAGAAGAGTGCTGCTGAATGCTGGCATTTGATTAGGTTTACTACAACCAACCTACTGGCAGGGAACAAGATCCCTTCTCCCATAATGTCTCCAAGTGAGCACCTGGGACAAGGGAGGAGGAATCTCTGGTCCTCTGAGAGATGAGAGCATCCAAGAGGTGAAGCAGCACTCCTGAGCCCCTGGCTAATTGTTCTCAGGACCGTGCCAGACAAACCCCTGATGGAATCCCAGGGAGCCTGGGGTCACATCTGGCCTGCTGGCCTCCGTGGCTGTCCTAAGGTCTTCATAAAGAAGGCTCCCCCTCCCACCCTGAGCTGGCACACATAGCATGAAGGCCCACTGGAGCTTCTGAGCATCAACAGGGCATTAAAAGCAGCACCAGAGGCAGGACCCCGCAGCGCTGCCTGGCAGGGCAGTCAACCAGACAGCAGGATTTCATGTTTGTTCTCAGCGATCCCTAGGACGCCTGGCTCCAACCAGCTCCCTCTGCCCTCCCATGCCACACATGGTGGCCCCTCCCCCTCCACCTAGCCTGAGCTGATCTTGGGAGGACGGTTCATGAGTCATTAGCTGCAGGGAGGATAAAGGTTGAGCAGTGGGAGCCCAGCGGCCATACCAGGCTGAAGAATTGATCTTCTTGGTCTGGATGGAAGTTTAGACGCGCAAAAGCCAGAAGTATGCTGCACAGGTGGGGCAGGGCGATGTCCTGCGCTCTGTTCAGGACGTGCTGGGTGGGTCAGAAATAGCAGAGGGACAGAATAAGCTCTCTGCCCAGCACGCTGTCCTCCTGCCCGGCTCTGAGTCTGAGGAGAGCCTGCACGGCCAGGGGCAATGGCAGGACCCTCCATCCACGGCCCATGAGCTGTGCCGGGCACAGAGAAGGACTTACACAGGCCCAGACACTCCTTCGCCTGGCAGCAACTACCCACAGAGGCTGGGGACACCTAGAAGCTGCTTCTTTCTGATAAGGGATTTAGAAATATTCTCCAACCAGTAAACTTAGTTTAGACCGGCCACACATAAACGTAACTGCAGGTGTCATCTTTCTGTACAGTTCCACTTTGTGAGGGGGATCAGTGATTCAGTAGACAGTTCTGAGTGGATTCTCAGTCTCACCAGCCATGCTGCTACCTGCTACAGCTACCCCAAAACGGATGGAAGCACTTATAATGGTCAGTGAAAGAACAGAGGAAACAGTTCTCAAACATTTTTTTGAGAACTGAATAGCAGCCCTTTCAAAATAAGCCAAAATGCAAGAAATATGTATTTGCCCCCACAAGTGAGCATTTTCAGACTGGCTTTGCTTTCCCGACTAAGGCAATGGTTCCCAGCAGATGGCCAGGAAGCCAGCTTTTCTGAGTTGGGGCCAGGCCCTGGCTCACCTGGGCAAAGGCCTCAAACAGCGGCAGGCTGAGCCACTTGAGTAAGGCGAAGGACTTGGCACAGCAGGCCACCTCACCAGAAGTCAGGCTGGGCGCGAGGGACAGCAGGTCAGTGGCCAGGCGCTGGGACACCTGGGTCTGGTGAAAGCTGAGTTTGCCTTTGGGACAGAGCAGATCACAGGGTTTAGCTGGAGAGGGTCAGCAATCACCCACCAGCCCCACCCCACCTCAGCCTCGAGGTCTAGATGCTTGATGTCTGTAACCAAATTTATCCCTGAGCCTGGGACACAGGAACAGGGCCCATGAGTCACAGTGTTTCTGTGGCAGCCTTCTGGGCCAGTGCCTACCATGCATAGGACAGGTACTGAATTTGACACGGCTGCAGGCATCTGCAGGGCCAGCGCTCCCCTCTCTCCACCGTTCTGTCCAAAGGGCTCACCATAGGCGTAGGCCACGTCCAAGAGCACGCTTTTCGTCAGAGAGAACGGCTTCTGCACCAGGTGGTAGGAGATGGCCCGCAGCAAGGGCACGGACCGCCGGCTCTGAGCTGCCAGCGTCACCAGCACCTTCCGCAGCTCATTGGGGCCAAAGTGCTCCACCAACTCCAGGCACTGTCAACCACAGCCGCGCAGAGGTCAGCTCAATGGCCTGGGGTGACAGGGACGAGCTGGGGGCAGGGGTCCCATGGTCCCATCCAGTGCAGCCCCTGTGAGACAGCAACTGGGCCTGAGCTGACTAAACACAAGACCCCTGTGCAGGGCCTGCCTCCTCGTCCACCCCAGGGAACTCCTGGACCTGGAGCACTGTCCACAGCCAAACTTATCCCCAGGTCCCAGGGTAGGCGACCCAGGGCCCATGAGCTGTGGAGCTTGCTGTGGCAGCCATCTGGGCCAGCCCCCGCTATGACAGGAACGGGCACTGAATTTGACTTGACTGCAGGGCTACTGCCGATAGGGGTTAGTACATCTCCAGGAGAGTTCTAGCCAGAAGCCAGGCCTGGGCAGTCCCTGTGTTACTTCAGGAGCTGCCTGCCATGCCCCCCTCTCAAGATGGTACGGTGATGGGGTTTGGGGGAAAAGATAAAGGTGCAATCAGGGAAGCGCCTGTGCTGGGAGGAGCAAGTGGTGCTTGATGAATGCAGCCACAGGGCAACAACCTGTTGCAGCTCCGAGCCCTCTGGTCCTGCCCCATGTGATGCCTGAGGCTCCAGACAGAAGCTCCCGGGGCTCTGATCCCAGTGCACACAACGTACCCCTCTGCAGACAACTGCCACCCAAAGAACAAGCCCAAAGCCCAGGGGAGGCAGGCTGGGTGCCACCTGCTTTCAGGCCCAGTACCTTGTCTTCCAGGCGGTTCATTAGTGGCTCCGAGAGGTGTCCCACCTTCATCATGATGGTCACTAACGTGTGGGAATCTTCAATTTCTGTCCAGCGCCTTTCCAGGCACATGAGCAGCTCAGCCAGCAGCTCCTGCGAGTGCTGCTCCTGTGAGAGGGTGGCACAGGACTCTGCCATGAGGGCCAGGTGCTTGTACCTGAGCTTCCGCATGCGCCAGCGGACCTCCTGCTCCACCGACTGCAGCTCCTTGGAGGCCTTGGGGACGCCCAGAGCATACAAGCTTCCCAGCAGCCTCGAGAGGGTAGCATGCCAGACCGAGGTTATCTAGGCAGGGAAAGGACACAGGAGAAATGATGTGGCACTGTCAGTCCTGTGTGTGGGCTGGAGGCCACCTCTCTGAACCTCGTTTCATGAGCATTTACTACAACTCTTCAGAGAAGACAGTATCAGTTCCCCACTCTGTTGTAACAGGGCCCCAGTGCCTGGTTGCTCCTCACAGCCTTGCTCAGCCTCGAGGCCTAGACGTTTGGTGTCTGTAACCAAATTTATCCCTGAGCCTGGGACACAGGAACAGGGCCCAAGAGTCACTGTTTCTGTGGCAGCCTTCTGGGCCAGTGCCTACCATGGGCAGGGCGGCACTGAATTTGACATGGCTGCCAAGCACCTGCAGAGCCAGAGCGCCCCTCAGGCACAGGCCAGATCCAAGGGCACACCTCTGAGCCTGATCCTCTAGGCTACAATAAATAGCACATTTCTGCTCGAGGTGGCTGAGGTCATTTGCAATTGCTTGCAAGCAAGAACTGTGAGTGGCAACAGAAATTCTTGAAGTTTCCCCAATGAAGCTTTGACCTAACATAGTTGATTAAAGAGAGACCACACTCTTTTACATGGTCCTGGCTACAGTTCTGGGTAGTGGGCATGCAGACTTCAGCTGCAAGTAAAGCTGTCAAGTCAATAGAAGAGGTCAGAGAAAAAGTTGAGCCTGATGGATGTCACCTGATGGCAGAGAAGGTGGCCCTTAGGCTTGCTAAGATCAGTTCTGTTATCATTCATGACTTTTAGCTGCAATGACATTAAAAGTTTTAGGTATTAAAAACTTGGGCCGGGCAGATCACCTGAGGTCAGGAGTTCGACACTAGCCTAGTCAACATGGTGAAACCCTGTGCCTACTAAAATTACAAAAATTAGCCAGGTGTGGTGGCACATGCTACTCGGGAGGCTGAGGTGGGAAGATCACTTGAACCTGGAAGGTGGAGGCTGCAGTGAGCTGAGATTGTGCCACTGCACTCCAGCCTGGGTGACAGAGTGAGACTCTGTCACAAACAACAAAACAAAAATAAAGAAAACAAAAAACACTGGCTTTTCTCCAGGGAAATAATTTGCTTTTGAGTCAGAGAAGCTCCAACCCCTAAACTGTTCTCTATCAAACCAACCTTGCAGTTTCTGGCAATGTGAAAATTTCTTAGGAATGCAACTGCTGCAATAAGCAGGAGTCCCTGCAGAGCGTTAGGCAGTGAACCACCACCTTTACCCTCCAGGGACGTGGCACCCAAGCATGCCAGACCCTCAACTGCCTGCAAAGGGAGGAGCACCCCGGGCACAAAGGTTTGCAGGAAAGCCTTTGACATATGGGTAAAAAGACCCCCGGTATCACTAAGCCCTGCCCACTCCCAAATGCAGAGGCCTCCTGGGGATGACCAAGCTGCTGCTGCTACCAACAGCACCTCTGAACAGGCTCTTACTAAATGCCAGGCACCCTTTTGTGTGCATACCCCTATGAGACACCAACATCCTGTGAGAACCATCAGCCCCACTGTACAGGTAAACAAAGGTGAACTTATTTCTACATAGTTCTGAGTCCGGAACCTGCACCACAGCCCGCCCTCTGTGCTGGTGCCTGCTTTGTTTCTGAAGAGGGTAACTGCTATTCAGGTACTGTGTCCACAGGGCCCACAGTGTCAACATGGGTGGCTCTAGAGCCCTTTGGCCCTGAATCCAGCCTCACAGAAGAGAGCAGATGGTAAAACAAGTATGGCTCGGTCCTTTCCTGGGCCAAGTCTCTCAACACTGAACCCTCAGGTTCAGTCTCTTCGCTTATGAATGAGAAGCAGAAACCACACCTTCAAGGAAGTGAGCTGGGAACAGAGAAGCTGCTGTCTGAAGGGCTGGGGAGAAGGGAGAAAGTACTGGAGTAAATTCTAATCTTACAGAAGATCTGGGTGTCTACCTTCTGGTTTCATGGACAGCAGGAAAATCTTTGAAAAGAAAGCCGTTATTACATTACAGATACTTGCCTTATAATTTTGTTACAATGTTCAGTCTTGTATAAGACTTTCTTAAATCACGTGTGAGTAAAAAGAGTCAATAAATAGCAATTAGAATTATAGCTAAATAACAAGGGGGCCTAACTAAGTTCATTTTATGAATTATATCCCCAGCAAGAAATAATTATGTACTGTAACCCTAGTCCACACAACACATGCATACATATACATACTTAACTAGAAGAAAAGTTCCATGAGACATTAGTGAATCCCCTTACTATATGTGATGAATTCTGGTATTTTTTATACTACTCTACCTCATTAAGAATCAGCTGGCCACATCC
Organism: Hylobates moloch; assembly: GCF_009828535.3. Classification (NCBI taxonomy): domain Eukaryota; kingdom Metazoa; phylum Chordata; class Mammalia; order Primates; family Hylobatidae; genus Hylobates; species Hylobates moloch. The sequence continues at coordinate 124,150,202 of NW_026652276.1, read as the reverse complement.
CACTACACTGATTTTATAACCTGCAGCTTGAAAAGCACTCAGTTAGTGCAACTCCTTCCTTGGATAGTGCCTTTCTCTCCATTACACCTGACAACTGGAAACATGGTTTCAGTGCCCCAGCACTTCCCTTCCAAAGCAGACCAGGGAGTTAGGGCCAGTTCAGCCACAGCAGGAGTCTGTACTCCTTTTTTTGTACATGGAGCCCAGGGGAAGACTTTCTAAGAAGGGAGTCCCTCACAGTGAGCAGGAACTGGCTTCTGTAGTCTGAGTTCTGCCCTGCTCAGTGCCACACAAATGGGTCTTGTTGCTTCTCTCCATGGTCATCCTTGGAGGGTCTGAACATGGCTAGATCATGCCCACATCTGTCTCAAGTTTCAAGGACCTTCCATCAGTCATGCTGCATCTCCTTTGGCTTCAAGAACAGTGCCTTGCCATCAGCCAGACACTGGCAGAGAGCAATACAAGTCAAGACTATATGGTGAGGGGGAAAGCACCCAAAGAACTGAGAAGAACCAGGCTCACTTCCCATGCTTCTCTCACTATGCGTCTTGGCTGTCTGTAAGACGAGCATAGCAGTATTTACCTAACAGGGCTCTTGTAAGGATAAACAAAGAGAAAGCACGATAGAGCACTTTGAAATTTATAAAAAAATAAAAAATATCACAAGACACGCAGGGCCCCATCTATGCTTGGTAAGCACTGGCTGCTGCGGACCCCAGCATTTCTGGCTGTTTTCCTCTTGTCTATGCTCTCTCAGACAACACTCTGGCACCCACCTGACTGTTGAGCAGACACAGAAGTTGCTGAAAGTGGGCATCCTGTATGAGCAAGGCTTTATCTTCTGGCTTCTCAGACAGCAAGTGAGAGAGCCGGATAAGTATCATTGCTGCTTGATTGCTGTCCAAGTGGTGATTGCCACCAAGTAGCTCCAGGAGCTCCTCTGGACTTGTGGCCTTCTTGATGAGGTATTCCACCTGGTTCTCTACGTAAGAAGTAAATGCTCGTTCCTTCTCCACCGGCTCCATCAAGGAACCTGGGAAGTGGGAAATGGGTGAGGTGGCTGAGGAAGTCAGAGTCTTATGGGCTACCCTGGCAAGTCTCAGTCGGCCAACTGGAGCCATGGCAGGGGCCTGACGAGCAGCTTCTCTCAGGAGGCACGTGCATCGCTTTACCAGGTGAGCTGCCATGATGTCCTGGGTGGACAAGATTCCTAGCAAGTGATTCCAAACCCTGAAGAGAAAAAGAAGAGAGAAGGGGCTACTACAGGGGCAGTTCCTGACTCACAAACTTGACAAATGAAATATTCAAAGCCACCCTATCTGTAAAATCAGACCAAGTCTTTCTTGACAATCCATAGGTACGTGATAGTATTTTCTGAAGCAAAAATCTCACAGGATTTTTGTTTCAGTACAGAATGCCATCAAATATCAAAACTCAGGAGCATTACAGCCTGGGTGGGAGGGCTTTCATCCTGCTTGTAATTTGAAATCACCTAGGATGTGGTTCAACAATTCAGATTCCCAGGTCCTGCCCAAGGCCTCCTAAATGATGGCATCTCTGCAGACAGGACCTAGACAGCATTAATTTTTATTTTTTTTATTTCAAGGGTAACCAGGATTAAAAATTACGGGCTTGGCCAGGCATGGTGGCTCATGCCTGTAAATCCAGCGCTTTGGGAGGCCTAGGCGGGTGGATCACTTGAGGTCAGGAGTTTGAGACCAGCCTGGCCAACATGGTGAAACCCCATCTCTACTAAAAATACAAAAATTAGCTGGGCATCATGGTGCATGCCTGTAATCCCAGCTATTTGCGAGGCTAAGGCATGAGAACTGCTTGAACCTGAGAGGCGGAGGTTGCAGTAAGCTGAGATTGCACCACTGCACTCCAGCCTGGGTGACAGAGACTCCATCTCAAAAAAAAAAAAAAAAAAAAAAAAAAAATTCACATTCCCAAAGCCTCTGTGGATATATTTTAACACTGTAGACATAGGTGTGAGCCTCTCGAAACCAAGGTAGATTACATCACTAGCCTACTAAAAACCCCCCAGCAAATTTCTAACAGCAAAAATTCTGAACCACTAATAAGAAGCACTTCATAACATGGCCCAGAATGATTTTCTCAGTCTTTGCCTTTTCTGCCTCCCAGCAACACAAGGCCCCATTTTAAACAGGTCTTGCACTTCCACTTCACCTTACAGGGCTTGTTATTCGGGTCTCCTCCTCCCGCTATAAGACCCTTTAAAATACATCTCAGCCTTCCAAGGCCAAACTCAATGTTGCCATCTCCAGCAATGTGTTACATATCGCCATGACGTTGCTTTTAACAATTCTATCGGCCAGGCGCCGTGGCTCACGCCTGTAATCCCAGTACTTTGGGAGGCTGAGGCGGGCAGATTACGAGGTCAAGAGATCGAGACCATCCTGGCTAACACAGTGAAACCCCGTCTCTACTAAAAATACAAAAAAATTAGCTGGACGTGGTGGCAGGCGCCTGTAGTCCCAGCTACTTAGGAGGCTGAGGCAGAGCTTGAAGTGAGCCGAGATCGCGCCACTGCATTCCAGCCTGGGTGGCAGAGTGAGACTGTCTCAAAAAAAAAAAAAAAAAAAAAAAAGAAAAGAAAAGAAAAGAAAAAAAACTCTATCGGCTAGTCTAGCTCCCTACGGTGATTAAATGACCCAGGGAAGACACGTGACAAGGGCAAGCTAAACCGTTCACCTGGGCCTCATTTCTGCCAAAGCAGAACGTACGTTTGATCTTTCTCCACTTCCTGGAACTTGGTATATGGCCAGCACATTTTCTTTTTATATGAGGGGATTACTGCAGCTGTAAAAAGCTTAGTCTAACTCCACTTAAAGAAAAAAAAAAGAGAGAGGTCAGAGAGTCGGAGTATTTGCCCAAACGCAACATCTACCACTTCCTGAGCCTAAGCACAGTGGAGAAATCTTTCCGACCTATTTTATTTTTTTGAGACGGAGTCTCGCTCTGTCGCCCAGGCTGGAGTGCAATGGCGCGATCTCGACTCACTACCACCTCAGCCTCCCGGATTCAAGCGATTCTCCTGCCTCAGCCTCCGAAGTAGCTGGGACTACAGGCCCGCGCCACCACACCTGACTAATTTTTGTATTTTTAGTAGAGACGGGGATTTCACCATGACCTAAAGTGATCCACCCGCCTCGGCCTCCCAAAGTGCTGGGATTACAAGCGTGAGCCACCGCGCCCAGCCTCCTTTCCAATTTTTTTTAAGAGCCCTAAGAGCAGTTTAGCCGAGTAAACGAAAGCCCAGGAGCCAGACTTGGGTTTAGGCAAACAGCAATCCAAAACTTTAGTTCTAAAATGCAGAGAGAAAACAACTTGCACTAAGTCACGAAAACTGGCTCGCTGGGGTCATGGACGGTCAACAGGCGCGGCGTCCTCCAGGCCTGGCCGCGCGGGCTAGACGAGAGGGGAAGCGTACGCACTGGCAAGCCAGCACGGAAGGAGCAGACGGCCAGGCCCACCGCATCCCACCGCGTCCCAGCCTGCTCCCCAGTTTCACCGCATCCCAGGACCTTCTCAGCCACGCCTGTGTTGTGCACTCGAAACCCACGATCAGCCGCCCCTTCTCCCCGTGCCACAAGACCTACGCCGCGAGCACCACCGCTGACCTCCATCCACCGCCCTAGCTGTCCCCGGAACCATGAGGTGAGCGGCGCGCTTCCCTACGTCACTCGGAGCGCCGGCGGAAACGAGACGAGCCTCGCACCACCCTTCCGGAAGCCACGCCTCCAGCTTCCGGCCACACCTTTCGGCGGGTGACGTCTTTGCTGAGGGCTCAAGCGGAGCGTTAGGTGATGGGAAACCTAGAAAAGATGAAGAACCTAGGAAGAAAGGCTTCGGTTGCCCCCCGACCAGTACCCCATCCTCATACGGAGGGCGGGAGACGACCCTTTGTTGTCGGTGCTGTCCCCCCATCCCTCCCGGCTTGCGTAGGCGTAGGAGAAGTTCCTAGGGCGGTGAAAGACTGGGCTGGTGGAGTGGGATAGGCGACGTTGAGGCCTGTGGGGGCTGGGAGGACGAGTGAGTGGAGACTGGGGAACTCCAGAGCGCCCACTTGGAACTGGATTTTTATGTGCAATTTTCCTGATTTTTAAATAGTGGTGTTTAATTACAAAATAAAGTGCGGGATAGCCCAAACGAAATGTATCTGAGGTCTATATATGGACTTGATTAATTTTACTTCCTGCACAGCCTTTTATTTTCTGTGGAATTAATAATTACTTTGGCTACGCACGGTGGCTCACGCCTGTAATCTCAGGCCTCGGTGGGCGGATCACTTGATTTCAGGAGTTCGAGACCAGCCTGGCCAACATGGCGAAACCCCGTCTCTACTAAAAATACAAAAAAATTAGCCGGGCGTGGTGGCGCGCACCTGTAGTCCCAGCTACTGGGGAGGCTGAGGCATGAGAATCGCTTGAATCCGGGAGGTGGAGGTTGCAGTGAGCAGTGATCTTGCCACTGCACTCCAGCCTGGTTGACAGAGCAAGACTCTGTCTCAAAAAACAAAACAAAACATAAAAATAAATAATTACTTTGGTTTGTGTTTGTAAACTAAAAATAGAATTGTAAGCCCCCCAGCCACTGAACGGACCTCCTCTTAGCCAAGGAGACCCCAGAGAAACCTTAAAAACTGAGTTCCCAGCCATTCTGGAAAGGGAGGTTGAACACCCCTTGTTATAGTCCCTCCCTTTTGGCATTTAGACAACTGACCAACATTAATATTAAAGTAGAGATCATAAGACTAACAGACTTTGTGGTAGTGAGATACCAAATTATAAACAAGACCTAAGGCCATGCAAGGCAAGGGTTAAGTCAAGCTTGCAGACCATCAATCTTGCTGAAGAGGTCTTTTTTGACCCAGTGTTTTGTGGCTGATTCTGGCATACTATCTTAAACATTATTTTCTGCTGACTCCAAGTTTTACACAGAGCCTTACTCTTTTAACCAATTGCAAATTAAAGAATCTCTTGGTCAAGCTGGCTGAGGTGGGAGGATCACTTGAGGCCAAGAGTTCAAGACTAGCCTGGGCAACATAGGGAGACCCTATCTATCCCTACCAAAAGGTCTATCTATCAATCAATCAATCATATATCGTGTATATATCTATGTATTTGAGTCCACATATAACTTGTAAACCCCCCACATCAAGACATCCTGTCTTTTGGAGCCAAACCAGTGTATACCTTCCACACATTGATTTATGTCTTTGCCTGTAACCCCTGGCTCCCTGAAATGTATAAAACCAAACTAATCTGACTGCCTCGGGAACACTTAAGGCTTTTTGGGTTTGTATTTTCCTGGGGCTGTGGTCACTCATTGGCTCCGAATAAACCTCTTTAAGAAATTTACAGAGTTTGATTTTTCTGTTAACAGTTAATTAAGATTCCATGTATTTATCACACATTCTACTCCAAATCCTTCACAAGTTGTCTGTCAAAAGACAACATTACAACAGATTTATAGATCTGTTAAAAGAAAAGCTTTAGACAAATTAATGGAGTTTTGTTGAGGAAAGAACCTTGAAAACATGCTAAGGGAAAGAAGTTAGACACATGAGGCCACATATTGTATAGTTCCATTTATATTTGCAATGTCCAGAATGGGTGAATTGATAGAGTCACTTATGTGATGTTGAGGTGGGGAGAATAGGGAGTGACTTCTGATGGGTTTGAGGTTTCTTTTTGGGATGGTAAAAGTGTCCTGGAATTAGATAATAGGGATGGTTGCACAACACTGAATATACTAAAAGCCACCTGTGACGTAGGAAATATATATGTGGTCTCTGCATAGAGCTTCTAAAACCCTTGTAACTCTTTTTTTAGGTTTTCATTAAGGCATTTTATAAAGACGACATCATTTGTTTTCATAAAATGTTTGCTACATATACATAATATATATAGTGTATATATAAATTTAAATATGCTCAAGTTACAAAGCAGAATTATAAAAAGAAACCCGTGAACCCATTACTCTACTTAAGAAATAGAATATTACCAATATTGTTGCAATTTTCTGAGAGTTTCCTCTTCTTTCTTATCCCTCCACCCCAGCTAATTGCTATCCTGATGTTTTTCATTTGTGTATGTGTTTTTAAATTTAATTTAATTTAAAGTTCCAGGATACATGTGCAGGACGTGCAGGTTTGTTATATAGGTAAACGTGTGCCGTGGTGGTTTGCTGCACCTATCAACTCATCACCTAGGTATTAAGCCCTGCATGCATTGGCTACTTATCCTGGTGCTCTCCCTTTCCCCCACCCCATGGACAGGCCCCAGTGTGTGTTGTACCCCTCCCTGTGTCCATGTGTTCTCATTGTTCAGCTCCCACCTATAAGTGAGAACATGCAGTGTTTGGTTTTCTGTTCCTGTGTTAGTTTGCCAAGGATAATGGCTTCCAGCTCCATCCATGTCCCTGCAAAGGACGTGATCTAGTTCCTTTTTATGGTTGCATAGTAGTCCATGGTGTATATGTACCACATTTTCTTTATCCAGGCTATCATTGATGGGCATTTGTAAAACCCTTATAACTTCTTGAGTGATAGTGACATCTTTTGTTATTCATCATAAGCCCCTTTTAACCATACCTGAGTTTATGCCACTAATGGAGTGGCTTTTGGAAGATGGGAGCTGGTTATCAGGGAAACCAACTATGTGATTAGAGGGCTGAAACTTTTAGCCCCATCTCTCAACCTCCAGAGAGAGGAGAGAGGCCGGAGATAGATTTGATTACAGTTTATCTAAAAGAAGAAACTGAGGCAGAATTAATAAAAGTAGAGAGTTTACATTTGAACCAAAATGAAGACAGCTGCCCAGAAGACTCACATGCAAGTAACCTGGGATATGAGCTTCATTAAGCCTTTGTTACAAGCAGGTTTTTAAAGGCGAAAAAGGGGACTAGGCATGGGGCTGATAAAAAGTTGTTTGTCAGGAATTCTCATTGGTTTACAGAAATGACATTGATTAGTGACGGCTATACATTGTTGAATGATAGGGTATGCGTTATGTTGTGCAGCATGCAGTATTGTTAGGTTAATTTATAGCTACTTGGGCAGTCAGTCTAGCGTCCACATAGCAAGCAGCTTCAAGAGATGATTATTTAGCAAGAGGGAGGAAGTGAGATGTGACTGCTGTCTCTTTCTCATGCATTTTTTTGGGCCTAATAATTTAGAGGAAGCTCATATTCCTCATATAAAAACGTTTCTTTTGACTGTCATTACTAATGGCCAATGATTTTATCAGTTATACCTAGGTAATGAAACTTCATAAAAACTTATTAAACAATGGGGTTCAGAGAGCTTCCAAGTTAGTGAATGCATCCATATGCTGGGAAGGTGTCACCTCCCAAACTCCATGGGAACAGAAGCTCTGATGCTTGAGAGTCTTCCAGAAGTGTTGTGATTAGAGGAACAGTTTCCTTTGGGACCTGGCCCTAAGACTTTTTTTTTTTTTTTTTTGAGATGGAGTCTCGCTCTGTCGCCCAGGCTGGAGTGCAGTGGCGAGATCTCGGCTCACTGCAAGCTCCGCTTCTTGGGTTCATGCCATCCTCCTGCCTCAGCCTCCTGAGTAGCTGGGACTACAGGCACACGCCGCCATGCCTGGCTAATTTTTTGTATTTTTAGTAGAGACAGGGTTTCACCGTGGTAGCCAGGATGGTCTCGATTTCCTCACCTCGTGATCCGCCCGCCTCGGCCTCCCAAAGTGCTGGGATTACAGGTGTGAGTCATCGTGCCCGGCCCCTAAGACCCTTTTAATCTAGATGTTCATTTATATCCTTTAAAATATGCTTTGTAATAAACTGGTAAACATAGATGCTATGATCTGATTGTGTCCCTCCAAAATTTGTATGTTCAAGTCTAATCCGCAAAGTGTTGATATTAAGAGGTGGGGCCTTTGGGAGGTAATTACGTCATGAAGATGGAGCCCTCGTGAATGGAATTAGTGCCCTTATAAAAGAGGCCCGAGGGAGCATGTTTTTCCCTTTCTCCTTCTGCCGTGCGAGGACACAGTAACAAGTTACCCTCTATGAGGGAGAGAGCCCTTACCAGACGCTGAAGCTGCTGGTGTCTTGATCTTGGACTTCCCAATCTCCAGAACTGTGAGCAATACATTTCTATGGTTTATAAATTACTCAGTCTGTGGTATTTTGTTCCAGCAGCCCAGATGGAATAAGGCAGTAGATAAGATGTTTCTCTGACTTCTGTGAGCTGTTATAGCAAATTACTAAACCTGAAGAGGAGGTCATGGGAAACCTTGCTTTGTAGCCAAGTCAAACAGAAGTGTGGATAGTCTGGGACCCACTACTTGTGACTGGCACCTGAAGTGAAGGCAGTGTTGTGGGACTGAGCCCTTAACCTGTGAGTTCTGTGCTGACTCTAAGTAGTTAGTGTCTGTTGTGGTTTGAATACTTGACCCCTCCAAAACACACGTTGAAACTTCTCCACTTGCCATCCTGGTTTTAGCACAGAAAGTCTCATGTCCTGGGAAGCTTCCCCACCCTTCCTCGCCCCAAGTCCCAGGCAAGCTGGGATGCTTGACCACCCTGTTTCTGTCCTCTCCTGTCTATTCACCTTCCCTCCAGTTGGAATCAAACCACAGTTGCTATGAGCTCTGGAGTGCAGAAGCTGATACAGCACCTGAGACTGGCTTCTGACTGGCATCTGGAAACTTGGCTGGCAAACAGTTTCTTATACTGAAAATAACTTCTTGTAAAGGGTAGGGGTCTTCCCTGCACCTAAACTGTTTGTACAACAACATGGCTCATGCGAAGCACCTGCCTTTCTTCTGGGAGTTTGGAATTTTGGTGTGTGCTAGGCAGACACCAGCTCCTGATAAAAACCTTGAGCACCAAGTCTCTATGAGCTTCCCTGGTAGACAGCATTCAACACGTGTCATCACAACTAATTGTTGAAGGAATCCAGTAGTGACTCCCTCTTGTTTCCGCTGGGAGAGAACTCTTGAAAGCTCATGCCTGGTTTCTTCCAACTTCACCTCACATACCTTTTCCCTTTGCAGATTTTGCTCTGTATCCTTTTCTTATAATTATAAGTCTTAGCCAAGGGTATGACTATGTACTGAGTCCTGTGAGTTCCTCTGGAAAGTCACAAAACCTTGGGGTGGTCTTGGGGACCCGTGACAAACCTGTTGAGGGACTTTCTCAGAGAAGGGCCCTTCTTCAGGGCCTGACAGAATTGATGTCTCTTCAGATTCCTGCATAAGAGGAGGAATCAGACCCAAAGGCTAGTCTAAGTTCAGCCTGGCTCCCTGCTCTGGCCATACACAACCTGTCCTACCCTGCTATCTATGTGGCAAACTGAGACCCAGGGAGGGCAGGACATGCCCAAGGACACATGGAGAGTGAGGGTCCAGCTCTTCTGCCACCAGCCCCAGGCCTCCCCCTGCTTCTGTGCCTGCCAGGGGCTCTGTCCCAGCTGGACTCAGAGTGGTGGGTCTTTTGCACCCCCAGCAGGAAACCCTCAGCAGGGCCAACAGTCCTGACCTCTGCCAACCCTTCCAGAAATCCACAGAACATCTCATCCATCCTTCCTTCTCATCCACCAAGAAGGCCACAGCACGCTCCTCATGCAATGTGGTGAGAGGTGTGGTACAGTGTGCAGAGTGGGTCATGACAGCCACAGCCCAGTGGACCCAGCCCTGTCCTGCACCAGTAGGGCCCAGTTCATAGCCGTTCCTGGCTTTCAGTCAACCTGGGCTCCTGCTCTGGAGGCCATTGACATTGAGTACCCGTGCTAACAGATGTGCAGGTGAGAAGGCCTCTGGGGGTACGGGTGATGGAGCTGGGAAGGGGCCAAGGTGGTCCACCTTATCAGAGTCCTGGGAGCTCTGGTGGCAGCTGCCATGAGAATGCAGTGGGAGATGGTGGAGTGGCCCCATGGATCTCTCTGGCATGGATGCTCAGCCTCTAAAGGGGGCTGTTTTACTAGCTTGTAAAATCTACCCAAGTAGGATACAGGCTGGGCTGTCTTGGGGGAAAAAAACATTAAAACTTAAAGCAGTGTTTTATATGGAAAAATATGAAAGGGATTTTTTTTTTTTTTGAGACAGAGTCTCACTCTGTTGCCCAGGCTGGAATGCAGTGGTGCGATCTTGGCTCACTGCAACCTCTGCCTCCCAGGTTCAGGTGATTCTCCTGCCTCAGCCTCCCAAGTAGCTGGTATTACAGGTGTGTGCCACCATGCCTGGCTCATTTTTTGTATTTTTAGTAGAGACAGGGTTTTGCCATGTTGGCCAGGCTGGTCTTGAACTCCTGACCTCAGGTGATCCACCCGCCTTGGCGGCCTCCCAAAGTATTGGGATTATAGGCGTAAGCCACTGTGCCCGGCTGGGACTATTTTAAAATATCATGTATTAATAAAAAATTTGAGGCTCATGAAGACTGATAGATCAGGAGATGATTGCCAGTGACAGGCTAGTTTATTACTCTCAGTTCTGGAGAGAAGGGCACGTGCCACACCACAGGGGCCACATGGGAAAACGCTGGGGTTGTCCCCGAGGCAGAGGAATGAGGCAGGGAGTGGTGGGCAAGAGCCTTTACTGTGGTTTCTGTGGGAAAGAACAGGTAAGGCAGGGCGAGCAGGTTTAGGATTGGGTGGTTTGAGTAACTTCAGGGCCTGGAGCAGCGGGGCTGTCCATCGTTGTCTGATACCTGGGCCTGGAGTGATTAGGACAAGTCCATAGTGGCCAGAGTGTGAGAGCCCCATAGAGGAGGTGGTTGAGGGTGTGAGCATTGGATTGGTTGGTTTGTATTTGAAAAGTGCCCCCTGCCCAGAAGGAGGACTCTTCCTGAGAGGTGAGGAGCCGATGAGGGAGGCAGAAGGCCAAGGCAAGGTGATTCAGGCCCATCATCAGGGTGCAGAACCAAGTATGTCCAGCATTTACATACAAGGCAGATGTTAAAGCATTGTTTGCAGAAGCTGGAAACATAGTCAATACAGGGGCCAGGGCAGGGCAGGACTTCTCTGTAGGGGAGGAGCCCCCAGCATCAGGGGATGGATGTGTCTCCTGCAGCCTCACTCTGAGCTGCAGGCTAGACAAGGCTGGGTGGTTCCAGCTGCCCAGGCTGGCCTCAGGGCCCCAGCGTGAGCAGCAGCACATGGAGGTGGTGCGCTCCATTTCAGCCCTGCCTCTCCCCAGCACCTGACCAGCATGGGAGGCTGAGTGCTGCGCCTTGGTGGGCAGGGACAGACGGGGATGGGGAAAGGGTATGTCCGCTGGCCTCCAGCCTGCAGGACCTCCTGGTAGCTTCTCCTTGAGATGGTGGGGGGCGGGCCTGGTGCAGCAGTATGCAGCGGTCCTGGCCTGGGAGAGCAGGCTGCTGGCTTCCCACCAACCCATTGACAGGGCCTCCACGGGACCTGTTGACCCACCTTTCCCACACCTGTGTCTCAGGCTGCTGGGCCAGGTGCCACAAGGTGACCATGTTACCTGCTGGTCCTCCTTCCACATAGATCTGGCCTCCTTGTGGGGCCCCCTCAGCCCACCCGAGTCATTCCTCTGATGAGAAGTTCCCTTCTGTGCTACACTCCCACCTTGTGCTTTACCAAATCCAGGGCCTGCCCCTCTCCCACCAATCCTGGTCCCGAAACACTCCCTGGCCTGGAGGGCCAGTCTACAGGCCCTTTCTGGTTCCCCTCTTTTTATTTAGAGAATTTGCAAATTTTTTGAAAAGCTAAGAGCATAGTACGGTGACTATCCATAAACCTAGATTCACCTAGAGTCACCTAGATTCAGCAAGAATTTGGCCACACTTCGTCTTCCTTCTTTATCCCTACCCCTGCCTCACACCCGCTTGTTCTCACTGTACATATGTGTGTATGTATTTGTGTGTATGTGTGCATGCATGTATATATGTGTGTTGTGCATACATGTACATGTATTATACATGTGTATACATGTGTGGGTATATGTATGTCTTGTGTGTACATGTATATATGTGCATGTGTGTGTGTGTATGTATATCACAGTCTGCTCAGGCTGACAGAATATTATAGACTGCATGGCTTAAATGACAGAAATTTACTTCTCACATTCCTAGAGGCTGGAAGTCCAAGATCAAGGTGGCAGTAGATATGGTGTCTGGTAGGGGCTGTCTGGGCTGTCTTCCTGGTGTGCATGTGACCATCTTCTTATTGTATTCTCACATGGCCAAGAGCAGAGAGAGAGCTCTCCGTGGTCCCTTTCCACTCGTGAGGGCTCCATTCTCATGATCTAATTATCCCCCAAAGGCCCCACCTCTGAATGTTATACCTTCACCTCACCTTAGTGGTGAAGATTTTTTTTTTTTTTTTTTGAGACGGAGTCTCGCTCTGTCACCCAGGCGGGAGTGCAGTGGCGCGATCTCGGCTCACTGCAAGCTCCGCCTCCTGGGTTCACGCCATTCTCCTGCCTCAGCCTCTCCAAGTAGCTGGGACTACAGGCGCCCGCCACCACGCCCGGCTAATTTTTTTGTATTTTTAGTAGAGACGGGGTTTCACCGTGGTCTCGATCTCTTGACCTCGTGATCCGCCCGCCTCGGCCTCCCAAAGTGCTAGGATTACAAGCGTGAGCCACCGCGCCCGGCCGTGAAGATTTTAACATATGAATTTTGGAAGAGGAAGGACAAACATTCAGACCATGTAATGTAAGTGTTTATATTTGTGTATGTTTATAAGCATATGAATACAGGCATGCGTATGTGTGTGTGTATGTACTGTATATATACAGTTCAAAAGTTTTCTTGGTTTGTTTGCTTGCTGAATCCTTTGAAAGTGAGCTGTAGGCTGGCCGGGCACAGTGGTTCACACCTGTAATTCCAGCACTTTGGGAGGCCGAGGCAGGCGGATCATTAGATCAGAAGATGAAGACCATCCTGGCTAACACGGTGAAACCCCATCTCTACTAAAATTACAAAAAAAAAAAAAATTAGTTGGGCATGGTGGTGCATGCCTGTAGTCCCAGCTACTCAGGAGGCTGAGGCAAGAGAATCACTTGAACCCAAGAGGCGGAGGTTGCAGTGAGCCAAGATAGTGCCCCTGAGCTGCAGCCTGGGCGGCAGAGGGAGACTCCATCTCAAAAAAAAAAAAGAAAGAAAGAAAGAAAGTGAGCTGTAGGCATCACAAACTTCTCTCTTAAGCACTTTAGCAGCAAACATTGTTCATGTGACCCCAATATAATTATCCTACTAGGGAAATTAACATTGATCCAATAAGGCCATCTGATTCAGGTCCATATTCGAATGTCCCCAATTGACCTTTGTCTCCTTAATCTCTATGACTTTTCCTTGTTGTTGTTGTTATTTGTTTGTTTGTTTTTGAGACAGGGTCTCGCTTGGTAGCCCAGGCTGAGTGCAGTGGTGCAAACACAGCTCACTGCAGCCTTGACCTCCTGGGCTCAAGCTATCCTCCCACCTCAGCCCCCCCAGGTAGCTGGGTCCACAGGCATGCACCACCACACCTGGCTAATTTTTGTATTTTTGATAGAGATGGGTTTTGCCATGTTGCCAAGACTGGTCTCAAACTCCTGAGCTCAAGGCCTGCCTCAGCCTCCAAAAGTGTTAAGATTACAGGTGTGAGCCACCGTGCCTGGCCTATTTTAAATTTTTTTCACATGTAAGCCTTCCTGCACCACCTTTCTTCCATGTCTTAATATCACTCTCAACTCTGGGGTTTTTAGAAATTCAGCGTGCTGTACTCTGTCCTCGTCAGTACCCTCACGGCGCTCATGTGTGGCAGGCTCCCGTGTCCCTCCAGCAGATCACCATTGGTCAGGCGGATGCCAGCACTCCCCTTGTGCCTTCTTTGCCCATCTATTTCTCCAAGGAATCCTGCTGCCTTTCAGTGGAGGATTGTTCATGAACAAAATCCAGGCACTAGCTGAACCCCTTTATGTGTGGGATGGTTCATCCTATCTCCCAAGCCCCTGACATGTCATGTGAACTCAAAGATGTATTGAGTTATTGAGTGAACACAGAGAGGCAATGGTGGAGACAGCAAAGCTGAAGATGATGCAAAGACCTAGTATCTCAAACAGTCCTTGCACTCCCGGTCCCTGGTCCCTGACACCAGTGTCTTCTGAGATGGCCCCTGGTGCCCCAGACTCCCCACTTCACTGGTTGGGCCCTGCCTTTATGGCAGCTCTGGGTGCTCTGTTTTAGGGGGACCCTTCTTGTCCTTCTGCACATGGCTCTGGGGAACTCTTTTTGGGGGCCTTCCTCTCTTCCTGTACAAACCAGCAGTGAGCAGGCTTTTTCTTCTGGGAGGCCCCTGTGCACCTCAAGGGCAGCAGCTTGGCCAGGACAGCCTGGTCCCTCCGTGTGCAACACCCAGGAAGGCCTGACACTTATGGGTTAAAGGTCAGTCCTGCCTTCCTCCCCCATTCACTGACAGCATGATGATGGAGAGGTCTCTGTGGGTACTGAAGTGACCTTACCAGGTCACATAACCAGTGAGCGTGGGTCTCATGGATGTGGGCTCCTCGTGAGTGTGGGCTCCCGGAGAATCTAGGCTTGCTGTGAGTGTGGCTTGCTTGGGCCGGCCCTGTTGTTCTCCCTTGCAAGCTCTGAGGAGGCAGGGATGGAGGAAGCTGAGCAATATCTCCAGGTCCCACCTTCATCTCAGCCAGCCTGATGGTATGGGTCATCTCCTTGACCTTATGTGCTGGGTCAGTGAGCCAAATGGGGCTGACCTCAGGTCAGGCCTGGGCCTGGGGCCCCTGGGCTCCTGCAGAAACCTAGGCAGGTGAGGTAGTGGACCCCTCCCTCTAGCTTGACCAGGGCCCAGCCTGCCTCCTATGTCCTGCCGGAGCACACACAGAGAGGACCCCCATTCAAAATGTCTCTGCTTTATCACGGACTCTCCCAAGGCTGTGGCCTCGTGTTTTCGAGGCTGTCATCTGGACTTGATCCAATTCGAGCCACTCCTCAAATGCAGCCACAGAACACGGGGAGGCTGGTGGGTTTTTTGAGTACCGCTCCTTTCTTCTTGCTGCTTAAGCTCAATCATTTGATTTTCTTCTTTCTGCTGAGACCCTTGGACCCTGGTGAGTTAACTGGATTCCTCTCGACCCCCAAGCCAGGAGCACAGCCAGGGTGTAGAAAGTGTTTGGAGAAAGAAAATCCCACTAGAGGCGTTTTAGACAAATTTTCTCAAACATGTGAAAAAGCAGCCTAGAGTCGAGGCGAATAAAACCCCTTCTTTCAAGTTGCCTTGTGTATCATGTTCAGCTTTTTTGTTGCTAAAAGATAATTTTCAAAAAAGGGAAAAATCACGACTCTTCTATACAATAGATACAAAGTGAACAAGGGACAAGAGATTTAATTTAACTCTAGAGGGATCAGGCTCAAACCAGAGAGCAGACATAGGTACAGGTTAGGACGATGAAAGCGCCATACTAATGGAGACAGAACCGTTTCCTCTGTGTGAGAGTAAGTGTGCATCCTGTGTGCGACAGAGGGGCTGGAGCTGGGTGCCGACAGGCACTGGCCATTGGCGCTCCTCCCAGCCACTCAACAGGCCTGTGTCACTGCACAAGCCAAGTGCAGTTCCCTGGGGCCGCAGGGATCTGGCCAGGTGTGAGTTCCCACACAGCCATCTTCTTGGGTGCCTGATGGCCAACATTGTGGACCCTGAAATGACCAGCAGAGCTGCATGTCCTATTGTGTGAGGCAGCCGTGTGTGGACACAGCTCACTGCCTCTGTGGGGTGGCGACTGTCTTCCAGGGACATAATATTCTAAACACCCCTGACCTACAGCAGCATCCACACTTGCCCCACCCCTTCCTCTCACTTCCTTTGCACTTCCTGTAACCACACGTTTGCCCTTGCCACGCCACCAAAACTGGCCCAGGCCTAGGCAACCTCTGAGCTACCAGACCCCCACAGGCTCAGCTCCTGATCTTGTCCCCATGAGCAGGGCTAGCAACACCTCTGAAGGGGGTCAGCCCCAGGATATCTGGCCGGTGTCCCCGGAACCTAGTGGAGAGGCCTTTCCTGGCCCAGAGATGCCACCATGGCTGTGTATTCTCACCAGAGATCAGCCTCCTGTTGAGTGCACCTGGCTGGACTCCCCAACCCACCTGGACATGCTTATCGCCACGGGGTTTCCCTGTTCCCAGGAAGCTGCCTTGTCTGCCTGGAGCACCCAGGGATGAGGCCTGCGTTTGCTTCGTTCCACCCTCAGGAGCCCGGGACAGATACACAGAAAGACAGACACATGAAGCTGAGCGGATTTTTAAATTAGCAGCCGTAGAAGGCATCATGCACTCTCTGGATCCAAGAGAGATGGTTTCTGTCGAGGAGACTTGGGTGGGTCACTCCTGGCAGCAGGGGCTCCCAGGGGAAGGTCTCTCACTGAGGGGTGTTCTCTGCAGGGGGGCACGGGGAACTCAGATGCAGTACAGAGCCCGGCCAGGGCGGTGGTGGGGAGGAGGGAGGTCACCTGCTGTCCATTGTTCATGTGCTAATGTGTTCACACCCATAGGCCCAGGGACCTGAGCTGCTGGCCCCTTTCCTATTGTGCAGGGGAGCAAGCAGAGCCTTGCACCCCACTGGCTTTCCCCCAGCCCTCACCTCGCTTGCAGACAGGTGGATGAGGCCACCCTAATCTGCCAGAAAGGGAGTCCAGGTCATAGGTAGGCTTGGACGGTTAGCTCAGAACCCGTGTTTGGGACCCCTGACCTAGAGCTCTCCCAATATTTGGGAGACAAGCTGCTCTCTGCAGTGAAGTGGGAGAGGCACAGCTTTGCACACAGGTCGAGCAGCACTGGGCCTGCCAGTCATTTGCCTCCCTGGGCCACCTCACTCACTGACACTCACTCCCAGCCTGAGTGGCTTCCTTGAGTGCCTGGGGGCCTGCAGCTGGCATAGTCTGGGTTGGTGTGCCGAGCCCCATCTGCCCCCAGGGCCTGCTAATGGACTGCACCGACTTTCAAGGCCCCACTGAAGGCCCAAGCTGGCCAGGGGAAGCTCAGAGAGAAAGGGAACACATACCTATGACAGGGGCCAGGCACTTCATGGCACAGCGGCTGAAGCAGCACTTCTTTTCTCCCTAACACTTGCCGTCCATGGAGCACTCCCTCTGCTCCTTGCAGAGCTCTGGGCTCACTGCGGGCTGCACCCAGGGGCAGCTGCCAATCTTTGGGGCTGATACTAGGGGAGAGATGGGCCAGCCCTTCATCACCCAAAGCCCTTTTATACTTCCCAGCCTTGCTGGGTCCACCTCCCAGGGCCCCCGATGCCAAAAATACCCATTTTATAAATGAGGAAGTTGAGCTGGGCGCCGTGGCTCACGCCTGTAATCACAGCACTTTGGGAAGCCAAGGCGGGAGGATCACGAGGTCAGGAGTTCGAGACCAGCCTGGCCAACACGGTGAAACCCCGTCTCTACTAAAAAAAAAAAAATACAAAATTAGCTGGGTGTGGCAGATACTTGGGAGGCTGAGGCACAAGCATTGCTTGAACCTGGATGGCAGAGGTTGCAGTAAGCCGAGATCACTCCACTGCACTCCAGCCTGGGCAGCACAGCAAGACTCAGTCTCAAAAAGATAAAAAAAAAATAATAAAATAAAATAAAAAATAAATGGGGAAGTTGAGCCTCCGTTCTGCTCTGGGGTCAGATGTGTCCCTGGGGCCTCCTTTCTGCTGATCTCATGGCAGGAACCTCCACACCATCCTTGGAGGCCTGGACCACAGAACAGAGGTGGATGAGGGTGGGTCAGCCTCAGGCAGGTTCCGGCAGATGAAGGGGGCTCACATGTAGGGCTGAGTGTGTGGGGCAGTTGTGTGGGCACTAAGAGGGTGGTCCCAAGTGTCCAGCTCAGGAAGATCCTTGGGAAAGCTGGTTCCTCCCTCACCCAACAGATGGGAGCCAGGCTGTCACCATGGGGCACAGGGCCAGGTGGAGTGTTACCAATGGTGGGGGTTTTGCAGGAGCGGCCACAGGCGCTGGGGCAGCACTTGCTGTTGCCAAGACAGTCGTTGTTGGTGAGGCAGGTTTTGACTCAGGGCACCTCCTCGGAGGAGCTGGCCTCGGGGCACACGGCCTGCTCTGCACATAGGATGGGCAGGTGGGTGGGGGTCCAGGCCCCATCCCCAGGCTCCTCAAGGGAAAGCAAGGTAGGGGCAATGAGGAACGCAGCCCTTAACAGCTCAACACGCTGTTTCTTAGAAGGCCGAACTAATCTACCAGGAATGTGACAGCATTGACAAAAGCATGGGAAGTCAGCTGAGAAAATTAGGAAGCAAGACCACAGGCCCACTGCAGGTGGTGGGACGTTAAGACCCTGACCAGACTGGCTAGGGCCTGAGGACAGCCCCCATCCTCCGCTGCCACTTCCCCATCTCCCAGCTGCACTGCTTGCTCTCAGGCCCAGGCACTTCTCATCTGGGGACAGCTGCCTCCGCGTGGAAATACAGCCCTGCTTTTCTGCCATCCCTGGACTCCCCAGCACCCACCCCCAGGAGTGAGTCTCCTCCGTTTCTCTCTTCCCCATTCCTGTCACCAAACCATCAGGACCTGCGTTGCCTTGGGTCCCACCAGAAGCAGAGATCAGGCGGGAGGACCCTCCTGGGAGTGTCCCCTAGAGAGGTTACCTGGCGAGATGAACGCTGGGGCCACAGCGAGGGTCACTTCCAGAGCAAGCAGGGCCAGGGCCAGGCTGAGGAGACAGCGTATGGTGGCAGGTGGCAGGCAGGCGGCAGATGGTGGCCTGAGGACATGGGGTACATTTAAAGGACCTGGGTGGGAGGAGGGCCTTGGGGCGGGGGGCAGGGGGCAGGCTGGCAATGGTCCCAAGTGGACAGAGGCACTTCCTCCTTGGATGCCTGGAGAGGCCAGGCCCAGTCCTGGGGAAATGGCTGAGAGGCCTGGGGCGGCTGCTAGAATCAGGGTCAGGTTTCAAAACAAAAAAAAGTCCATAGTTAGGTTGACCAGTTTTTCCCCATTTTGAAAGTAATGCATGTTTATTACGAGAATTGATAAAATTAAGGACAGGGGAAGGAAGAAATAGGACCTATCCCAAACATGTGCTATAGCAGCTATTTTAAAATGGTTGCATAGGGGCCCCTCAGGGACAAAAGAAATGATGTGTCCCAAAGTTGTACGTTACCTAGGAAACAAAATAGGAGAGAGGTAGCAGATGCAGGGGCTCTCTCAGAGGGTGTTTTGCTTCTTTTTTTTTTTTTTTTTTGTAGTTTTCTGGGCTTTCGACAAGAAGGAGCTGCCTTCTGCTTATGAGCTGCAAGCTCCCTGTGGAGAATGCCGGGCACTGGATGAGGGACGAGCCAGGCTCTATGTTAGGGGCTGTCCATGCAGGGCAAACACCAGGAAGGCCTCTTCCCAGAAGGGACCCTTCTGTGCCAAGTGAGTGGGTGCCATGGAGCAGGGGTGGGTGCTGCCAGTGCACTGTGCCCCTTCTGCTCTGGAGCATTTCCTTGATCCTCTTGCCTGGAGGGCTTGGACAGGGAAGGGGCCCTGGGGACTGTGGAACCTGGACATCTGCCTTGAAGACCCCGCGGTGACCATGTGCTGGCTGACAGCTGGTGCTTAGTCCCCGGTCCAGGCTGCACTCCTGTCCAGCTGGGGACCCTCACTGCAGGCCTATGGCCTCTGGGCTTTGGACACAGAGTCCCTTAAAGCTTCCCCTGGGACCCTCTGCTACTGAACATCGGGATGTTCCAGCCCAGAATGTCCTGCTACTTCAGTGGAGCAGTAATGTGCCTCCTCTGTGTGCCCATGGCCTGACATGGCTCCATCACGGCCTTTATAGCCCCTCTGCAGAGCAATGGGCCTCAACCCAGGCCCCTTCTGGGGTGGCCAGCATGGACACACTGGCCATGGTGACTTGCCACCTCTTGTGCCTCTCCATGGCTTGAAGTTTACCCAATGCTTCACGTAGGCTCTTCCACCTTCCTGGGAAGGGAGCTATGCACAGACCGGAGACCTGGTGGGGTCCAGGGCTTGGGGAAGTAAAGGTGGTAAGGCCATGATCGCTTACTGGCAGGCCCTGGTGGCCCTTTTCTCTGTCTCTGTCCCTTCCTACCTACATCATGAGTGGATTTGGCTAGAAGATCTGAACCCTTCTGTCTCTGATGCTGGGTCTGAGGTGAGAGCTGACCCATCCATCCCAAGAACTCAGATCCCTGGCCACAGACTCACACTCTGAACGCCCTCCCCCTGCCCACCACCCCACACCTAGTCCCTTCTTCCTTGACAGCACAGAGGGGCACTTCCTTCACCAGCATCTCCCATCTCCACAGGGTGCCCTCAGAGCTAGCTATGCCATTTTCAGGGCACCTTGTTCAACAAATGGGAAAAAAGTACTGGTAAAGGTACCAGAATAAAAAAGTAGTTTTCTCTTCCACAGTCTCTCTGTACTTGTCATGATGCTTTTCACAATGTGTCAAGTTAAGTAAATAAAAATAAAAATTTCTTATTGTGAACATGAGTATCACCAGTCATTTTTATGTTGTGCAATGCCAATTCAAAGGCAAACACAAGAGCATTGAGCTCTTAGGCAGAATCACCCAATCGCACAATTCTTACCTCGTAGCTCACATGGGCACACGTACACAACAGTGCAAACGCTGCAGAAAACGAACTCAACTGGTTTTGTTCCACTGATTTTTTTCTCTTATTTCTTTTTATTTAATATTTTTGGATCCATCTCTTGTTCTGAGGAAGCAGCTTCCTCTTAAGCAGTTTTACTCTTCTGACACAAGGAACTGGTTGACTGAATGTGTCAGATTGAACTTTCCCTCCATTACATCAAAACTGCTGTAACCAATGTTGCGGCCAGACACTCTTAGCACCCCAGGTCTGCTTTGCTTCTTATGGCCATTCATATCTATATGAACTCGTATATTAATGAGGATAAAAAGTTGCATTCTTTATTTTATCTTATTTTAATAAGATAAAAATATTTTATTTTACTTAATTTTTTTTTTTGAGACAGAGTCTCGCTCTGTCACCCAGGCTGGAGTGCTGTGGCACGACTCCGGCTCACTGCAACCTCCACCTGCAGAGGCGTCCGGCCTCTGCAGTCCTCCTTCAAACTGCCCCTGCATCCCAGCTCCCCCAGCCTCCCTCCTCTTTCTCGTCCGTCTATAGTCCTCACTCCTCAGGGAATGTCTATGGCACCGCCACTGTCCCCTTTCTCTGCTCTCCCCTCCCCTCATCCTGTGGGAAGCATCTGCCCACGCTCCCTGAGCCCCCTGCCCTGGCCCCCACCCTGCACCCCCCGCAGCAGCTCCCAGGCACACCCTGCCTGGTCCCGAGCACGCCCATCTGTTCAACCTTCAGAAGCCTTGGACCCACATCTGCCCACTGTTGCCAATGCAGAACTTGGCCTCCTCCCACATCTCCTTTCCCTGGGAATGGTTCCCACAGCCAGAGACCTGGAGGGCCTCCCTTTTGTGCCTCTCCATCCAATCAGTCACCAAGAGGTTGGGCCATTGGTGGATGCCACTCCAAAACCCTCTTCAGTTTGTTCCTGTCAGCTATTCGGGGCTGCGGCCCCGGGATGGGCTGTCGTGGCACCGGCCACTGCAACAACCGCCTTAACACACTTGTCTGACTACAGACGATCTGGTTTGTTCATGAGATGTCCTGTTTACTGTCCTCCTCCAGAGCACAGGACCCCTCTCATCTTCTTGTTGAGCAGCACATTCCCAGGGATCTGGGTCATTAGCCTGTAATGGGAAAGAAGGGAGGGAAGAAAGGAGGAAGGGAGGCAGGAAGGAGGTGAGGGAGGGAGGGAAGGAGAGAGGGGAGGAGGGAGGGAGGAAGTGGGAGAGGGAGGGAAGGAAGGAGGGATGGAGGCAGAGATAGAGGGAGGGAAGACTATATTAGGCCTCCCCACTTTTCAGTTAGTTGTCAATGCTCTGTCCAGCGTGGCCTTTCATGCCTGGGCATGATCCTATCACAACCCCATCTGAAACTCTTTAGTGGTTTCCCATTACCTGGGGGGCGAAGTCCAAATGCTGGGGTGTGGCATTCATGCCCTTCATGACCCTGAATGAAGTGGCCTAGAGGAAGCGTTTGAGTGCATGCCTGTGTGAGTCTAATCTTGGCTGTGCTAGTTGTGTGACCTTGAGCAGCTTACTCCTTCCTCATTTGTAAAATGGGGTAATAATGAGACCTATTCCAACTACCAGAGGGAGCTGGGGCCCGGGGGGCCAGGAGGGAACACATGTTCTGAGTGGCTGGTGGGGGGCAGTGGGGAGGAGTGAGAGGTGTTGGCAGGACAAGGAGTTTGGGGTAGGTGCACAGCTGCCCTTAGAGCCCTGAGGGCCAAATGGAGAAGCCAGAGGGTTCCAGGAATGCTGTTCCTCCAGGCTTGCCAGCCCCGGAGGCAAGGAGTGTAGGCTTCTTCTTGTGCCCAGGGGAAGGCTGTTTGCCCCTGGCTTGCCTGGCTCCAGCCTATCATCTTCTAAGATGCACAAGCTCTTTCACTCTCCAGCAGCTTCTGTGTGCCCAGGATTGATGGGGAACTGAGGCCCCGGGTTGTGGTCATCTGGAGCACACTGTCCCCACTCCCGGTCCTATGGGGTCAGCTGGGTCAGGGTTTTCTCCAAAACTCTGAGTAGAGACAGGGATGGAGGAGGCCATGCTATTCCACAGGTGTGTCCTGGTCTTGTGACTGCCACAGGCCCTGGGTACATGACCTGCCTTCAGCCCTTGCAATCAGGGTCACGGCCTCTGATCACGTGAAGGTCTCATGCTTGTCATCAGGGTCACAACCCTGGTGCAAGTCCTCAGCCCTTGTCATCAGAGTCAGGACTCCTGGGTGAATGTCCTGTTCTTGTCATTGGGGTCATGACCCCTCGGTGAAGGTCCCACTCTCATCATAGAGGTCACGACCCTGGGAGTGGGTCCTGCCCTCAGCCCTCTGCCGTCATCATGGTCTGTCTGCTCTGACACCCTTCCCACATCTCCTGTCTCACCAAGTCATGTCCCTGCACACAGTGGCTGCACCTTCTGCCTCTAGCTCCTGCCTAGAAAGTTCTCTCCTCCCATCTTTCAAAGCTCTACTGCCACCTCCTACTCCAGGGCTGCAAGGCTGTGAGGCTGCAGTGGGCCCTCTGCCCCTTCTCCTGTACCCAGCAGAACCGTGGGCCTCATGGGCCGGTGGTCATTGGCAGGTGGGTTGGATGCCCCACTGGCTCTGCTTCTGCCCTGGACCACAGCAGGTAGAGCAGGGCTGCAGAGGATGCTGGGCGCAGCCCTGGTGGCTAAGGCCTCATGGTGTCATCTCTGTCCAGCTTGTTCACTTGTGGTCCATTTGCTAACACTTGTGTGTGGCCAGGGGCACAGGTGCATGAAATGCAGACCCCAGGTGCGCACCCACAGAGGCTCCTCCTCAGCTGCGAGGCTTCTGACAGGGAGTCGCCCCTGAGCTTTCAGAAGAGTCCAGTGCTGCACAAGGACGCAAGGAGCATGGATGGTCCTAGGCTGAGACATCATGTAGCCTGGCAGGTGCAGAGAAACAGGGTCCTTTTGGGGAGTCAATTTCCCCGACACTGAGGTGGGAGAGGGCTGGGGAGGCTGGCAGGGCTGTACCATGGAGAGCCATGGGGGCCAGGCCAGGCCAGGGGTCAGGGTGGCAAGGCAGGATCAGACATGTTTTAGAAAGGCCCTTTGCCAGCTGACAGGGAGGTGGGAGGAGAGGAGAGGGGGGCCTGGAAAAAGGTAGGCACTGGGCCTGGGAGGAAGGTATGTGGGACCGGGGCCTGGGTCTCCTGGGCTGAGAAGGGAAAGTCCAGCAAGGGTGAGGTTGTAGAAGGGAGGGCAGCAGGCCTGGCCTCTACATCTCCATAAACTCTTGATTCCCAGCTGACGCCCCTACTCTGCAGAAACACTGCCCCTGGGGAGATTCTGAGGCTCAGGTCAATGCCTTGGGTAGAGAATGAGGAGATAATGAGCTCTGAACGGAGTGGCTTTTCACCGTTCCAGCCGAGGGGCCCCCTCCTTTATAGCTGGGGGCCTTGAAGCCCAGCTTGGTCGGGGACTTGCCAGTATCACACTGGGATTGGGGAGTGGCCCTGGGACAACCTTGGCCTCTGGAGCCCTAGGGCCAGGCTGGGGGTCAGCGCACCACCCTGCTCCGTCTTCTTAGAAAAGTGGCCCAGACTGCTGTCCCACACTACTCATGTCGTACAGGGTCAGAGACCCACAGCGGGCCTAAGGCCCTACTGAGGCCTGGTTCTGAGATGAGGTGTCTGGGAGAAGCCCCTTGGACGTCCTTTCTCTAGCAGACGCAGATCTGGGGTGCTCTAGCCTACTAGAAAGATTTCAGTGGCTCCCACCATACTCAGCAGACATGGCGGTCCTTCAGCCTACTTACCCCCATGACATTTTACAATTTTATTTTCTTTGCTAACATTAGAGGACCATTAAAAGCTAGCTTTCTGGTGTGGGAATACAGAAAGACCACCCACATGAGAATAGGCAGAACCTCTTCATCTAGAGCTGCTCTAGCGAGGGGGCTGGCTGCCATCCTGCATTTGGCCAAGACTCACAGGCAGGCAGAGGGAAAGGGAGGGAAAGCTTCACAGTGGAAAAGGGAGGCTCAGGTGAGCCCTGAAGGAGGCAGCCGGCCTGGGGAAGCTGGGGCAGCTCACTAGAAAGGGGGCTGCCTATGTGATTGGTTAGAAGAGCATATTTGTTTTTTTCTGGCTGGTCCTAAGTTGGAAGCAGGGACAAAAATTAGGGAAGCTGCCAGTTATTAATCAAGTCCTGGCCATTTGGGGCCAACTGTTAGAGGTGTTGTTGTTTGGCCTCCCAGGATCGTTGCTAGAGAGAGTGGTCTGACTTCCTATGCATTTGGCTGCATAGGAATAGCAGGCTGGCATCCCGGCTGTTTGCTGCAGTCTATGGGTCAAGTTCTACTCATATGTATGGCCTGGCCATTGTCCCATTTGATATTCCAGTCTCTCTCTGGCTTCTCCTGAGGAATCAGAAGAAAGACCTTTGGCAGCTAGGCAATCCAGATCAACCTTCCCTCTGAGGTTGACTCAAGAAGCTGAACAATAACAGCCCCCAAAGTCTTACTGAAAGCATCAAAAAGCTAGCAAGATCTGGAAGAAGACAAGAACCCGGGGGGTGGGTGGGGGGCGGTGAGCCTAGACGTTCCAAACTGCTTTTGCTCTGGAGGCATTTCCAGTTCCAGGGAATTAGCCTGAAGATGACCTTTATTTCTGGCCCTGTCCTTGGACTGGAGGACTAGATGCCAAAGCCCAGTAAGATGTAAGAGGACATTTCACCCAATTTTTAATGCAGCTCTGCCAGTTTTCTTTTGGCAATATGTCTTCTTATTGCTGATATTAATCTTGATAAATTTTTGCCGAGTGTCTCCACTGTTCAGAAAGAGACAAGCAGCCCTGACATCCAGGTGCCATGCCTTGGGGTGCTCCTGCTAAACACGAACAATTACCCAAAACATCGACCTCAGAGAAGCCTGCTCCATAATCAAGTGCGACTCAGGAGACCATCAACTAACCCCAAAATGGCCCAACAGCTCCCTCTCCTGGGTCATGTGAGCAATTGCTGCTTCTTTACCAACCATGACTTTAGCTGAAGATACTTCATCACAGAATTACTCCTGCTGCCTGACAGCCTCCCACCCAGAAAGAAACCCTGTTTTCTTAAACCCTCCCCCAAAATCAAGGCCCAATCTCATGAGGCCTTTATAACACCCTCTCCCCAAGTCGCCTTATGGTTCTCCAAAGCCTATGTTCTCCCTTGTTACTGCAGCAAGAAATAAACCCAACTTGTTCAACCTGGTGGCCTTCGCCTGGAGGTCTTAACACTGAAGAGTGACTGTGTATCTCTCCCTTTGTAGTTAATAAATATCTTGCGGGGTGAATTTGAGATTATACTAATAACTTGTTCTTTTCAAACTCGTGCCCGCTAATTTTAACATTCGTTGGTGGATCTTGTCTGTACCACTTATTACTGTGGTGTTTGCCTGATGGTAGTTTTCTTTGTTCTCGTTCTTCTACATTTATTAACTGGAATTATTCTGTAAGGAAGGGCTGCCCTTTGCCCCATCATTTATTAGATTACTTAGCACTTTGTTCCAGCTTTGGCCATTGGGAATGCCTTGAGATTGGCTCCCATGTTCTTTTGACAACTGTTCTTTTTTTTGGGCACTTTCTCACTTTCTGGCATGAGAAGATGCTCCAAACTCGTCTTGTAGCCTCCCTGACTCAACCTGGGAATGAGCCATTTTTGTAAGGATCCTGGTGCCTTTTTACTGGAGAATGGTGCTTAGAAGCCGAGATTCTAGCAGAGCTGTCCATGCTCCTGGGGTGTCCCTTGTCGAGGCTGTCTCATCAGCAGACAGGCTAGGAAATATACGCATGTCTGCTAACCCATGCGTGGACATGCATGTGTATTTCTGTGTCTATCTGTTTGTATGCAGATTAAAGTCCTGAGTTTATACTGATACCTCTGATTCCAAACCAACACAATGGGGCTCACTTTAGCCTTTCCTCACTTGTAACTTCTTTTTCCAACAGTGAGAAACCCAGTTGTCATTATTATGATATTCTTACTAATTTTTTCAGTTCTAGTCCGTGCCTAAAGTAGTTTCAGAATTGCTTGCCACACCCTTGGAGGAAACACATTCACCAACTACATTACAGCATTTCTGTTTTTTTTTTTTTTGAGCTCTGTCACCCAGGCTGGAGTGCAGTGGCACGATTTCGGCTCACTGCAACCTCCGCCTCCTGGGTTCAAGTGATTCTCCCGCCTCAGCCTTCTGAGTAGCTGGGATTACAGGCACGCACCACCA
This sequence comes from Hylobates moloch, assembly GCF_009828535.3. Lineage (NCBI taxonomy): Eukaryota > Metazoa > Chordata > Mammalia > Primates > Hylobatidae > Hylobates > Hylobates moloch. The sequence goes on along the minus strand of NW_026652276.1, from coordinate 124,123,382 downwards.
TACACAGCTAATTTTTGTATTTTTAGTAGAGACAGGGCTTCACTACGTTGGTCAGGCTCGTCTTGAACTCCTGACCTCAGGTGATCCACCCGTGTCAGCCTCCCAAAGTGCTGGGATTACAGGCGTGAGGCACCGTGCCTGGTCCATTGCAGGATTTCTGTGCGGTTCTTTTTGCCTTTAGCCATGCAGGATCCAGTCCCGGTACTGTTTTCCACAACGACTTAGGTGAGCTCTTTTCCTCCCTGCTCCCTTCAATGCAGCTGTGCTGTTCATTTGCAGTGCTGTTAAGCTCAGGTGCTATTGTCTGCATTCCATTTTGGGTTTTGCTTGTTTTTTGAGTGTGTGAACTCTACTTTAATTCTAAGAGTCACACAAAAGGCTAAAGATGCAGAGTGTACCCCTCCCCATCCTATCACTTTGTTCTCATCCCCCTGGGCACCCCTTTTCCACCCTTCTCTTAGGTGACCAATCTCTTTAGCTCCTCATTTATCCTTTTCTATATTTCTTTGGCACAAACGAGCACGTACATGTCTATTTTCTTTTCTCTTTTTGAGACAGAGTTTTGCTCTTGTCACCCAGGCTGGAGTGCAATGGCACTATCTTGGCTCACTGCAATCTCCACCTCCTGGGTTCAATGATTCTCCTGCCTCAGCCTCTCAAGTAGCTGGGACTACAGGCATGCGCCACCATGCCCAGCTAATTTTTGTATCTTTAGTAGATACGAGGTTTCACCATGTTGGCCAGGCTGGTCTGGAACTCCTGACCTCAGGTGATCCGCCCGCCTCGGCCTCCCAAAGTGCTGGGATTACAGGCCTGAGCCACCACACTGGCCCATAATCCACAAGTTTAATATGTGGTAGTTTCATTATTTTTCAGTTCAAATATTTTATCATTTCCATTTTTATTTCTTCTTTTGCTCATGGTTTATTAGAAGCATATTTCTTTAGCTGTTAAAAAGGAGGAAGAGCTCCACAATTGAGGTGAGGATATTTCTTTTTTTTTTTTTTGGTTTCAAAAAATATTTTATTTTCTGCAATAGCCATAATATCTCAGCTCTGTCTTTATGCCCTCTCTCCACACGGAGGAGGTAGAAGCTATCACGACACTGAGGTGCCACACATCACACCTGCAAAACAGAATAATGGTAGCATTTAGGAGACTGTAGAAAATGCTCACCAGGGTGCATACAGACAGGATGGGGGCTGGGCGTCTCTGGGCTGCTACTGTCTGTCAAGGACATTCAGAGAGATACACATGTCTCCTGGTGCGGGGCCCACCTCGATCTTCATCTCTTCACTCTCGTGTTAAATGAAGCAGAGGGAAAAGCAGCAGAGAGTCCTTCGCAGCTGCTGGACTAGGCAAGGCAACGCACAAGTGATGAGATTGAGAATGTGCCTTACACATCCCGTAGAGTCCGGTGGTCACGAATGCGAGATTTGCTTCTAGAAATTTCTGGGACTCTTGTTTCATGTGCAAAGTGTCTAGTCTGTATCTGTAGGGCGATGCTGTTCTTCCAAGACATGATTTTTCCTTTTTACAACAGACAGGATAGGAATATTTGGGGTCACTTGGCAACAATGATGATGGGGAATCCTCTGTGTCTCTTCTCTGGAGCATTTGCTCTGCACACAGAAGGAAGCCATTTGCACTGGATGGAGTCTGTATGAAGCTGGCAGCATGGATTGCATTGGAGAGTTAAGTAGGGCAAGCCCCCCAGTTGCACCTACTCTAACAACAATATAATCTGAAGCTGATTTGTCCTCTGGACGTCTCTAGCCAGTAATAAGAGTAAGCAGTTCCACTGGGCTTCCCTTGGGCATTGGAACCCCTGTGAATTCCGACTCTGCACAAGAGCAAGGCGGACGAAAGCTTCACAACAGAATGGGCCAGGCAAGGGGGCAGAGATGGCTGAGTGGGACCACAAGGATGGATGGAGGTTACAGATGCCAGCATGGCCCCGGAGGTGACACTGCCCGTGAGTCCTGGTTGCCCAGTGATGGCTTGGCAGAATGAGTGACGGGCGGGGAAGATGGCCTTTATCCTTAGTGACAGTCATCTCACCCTGAGGTAAGGGTATTTCTAAGACATACGTTAAGTGAAAAAGGCAAAACACAAACAAGTGTCCATAAAATATTATACTTCAGGTAGGAAAGAAGGGGATGTAAGAAAATAGACACGTCGGCTGGGTGTGGAGGAGGAGCATTTCTTCATTTGCTCTTTCCAGCGGCCATATGAGCAGTGTCATCTACGTTCTGCGGATAAGGAAATGGACTGGGAATTCATTTGCTCTTTCCAGCAGCCCCATGAACAGAGTCATCTATGTTCTGCAGATGAGGAAATGCACTGAGAACTTAGGCAGGGAGTGTGTCTTCTTTCTCTTTGCACCCCGGTGCCTGAAAATGTTGACTGGAAAACACCTAGGGCTGCAAGCCTGTGAGGGAAGTCAGGGGGTCCCAAGGGCTGCCTGCGGCCACCCTGACTTGGATCTGGAACACCTGCTCCTCCTTACTCATTGCTGCCTGGCGTGGCTCCACACTTACCCACTCCTCCAAAAAATGGCTCTGGCTAGGTTGGGTTTACAGTGGATTATTAATGCTTTGATAACTCTGCCTGCCCTCTCCCTCCACCCTCTCTCTGTCTCCCCAGCCTCCTGCTCCTCCTCTGGTCTTCCTGTCCAGTCATGCAGCCACTGTCCTGCCGCCACTGTCCTGCCTTTATTCTGTAGGCTGAAACATTCCTGCCTCCTGCTTCTAGTCTTCAAGTAAACTTTCAAGTAGCGTATGTTCCTCAAACATGGCTCTCAGTGGGCACATCTTACCAGGAGTGGAAAAGGCTTCCCACTGCCTGCCATGTGGTATATACACTTCTAGAAAGCCCTCCATAAATCCATTTCAGTAAAAGGGACATTTATCACTGCTAAGAAGGGATGGCTGAGCACACTAGTTCTTCACTTAACAATCAGAGTTATTTACAGAATCTCCTTCCTACACATGCTTTTGGGATTTCAAGTTTGAATTGTGACTTGAGTCTTACTCTGTCACCCAGACTGGAGTACAGTGGCCCAATCATGGTGCACTGCAGCCTCAACCTCCTGGGCTCAAGCAATTCCCTTAGTTCAGCCTCCCAAATAGCTGGGACTACAGGTGCACATGACCATGTCCATCTAATTTCTAAAACTTTTTTTCCTAGGGATAGGGTCTCACTATGTTGCCCAGGCTGGTCTTGAATTCCTGGCCTCCCAGATGAACTCTGACAATTTTTTATTTGTATTTTTTATTTTTTTATAGAGACAGGGTCTCACTAGGTTGCCCAGGCTGGTCTCGAACTCTTGGCCTCAAGTGATGCTCCTGCCTTGGCCTCTCAAAGTGTTGGGATTACAGGTGTGAGCTACCATACGTGGCTTCACTTAATTTTTAATGAAATGTGTGTTTCAGTAGGGTTTTCTCTGTCCTGCATGGCTAATTATTGTACTGAGCCACGTCTTCCCTGCCCAGGGGACATCTGTGTTCCCATCAATGGACCCCATTGCTCCCCATCCTTGCCCACAGGTGCTCAGGCTGCTCCTCCTCTCAAGCTCTTAGATTCATGCATCAAAACATCCAAACAAGGTCCCTCTGTTTTCCCGACATCTACCTCTTCTCCTACAGTGTCTCTTCCTGCCTGAGTTCACCCTGCCTCACTCTGTCCTCTGCTTGCCCGTGTGTATAAACCATACTCCTCAGAAGCATGAAAAGCTGCAGGCTGAGACCTTATTAGGCTGGGCCAACGTGGAGCGCACTGGGGCTGCCCTGCAGTAGCAGGAGTCATGGGGTGGCCACTGCTCCTGCCAGCTCAGGGGTGGAAGAGGAACATTTCTTCATTTGCTCTTTCCAGCAGCCCTATGAGCAGGTCATCTACGTTCTGCAGATAAGGAATGGGCTGAGAACTTTAGAAAAGTACCTGGGAGCCAGGGTCTGAAACAAAGTCTGTTTGACACCAGAGTGAGGACAATCATTCTGCCCCGGCCTTGATTATATTTTATGGTGAGGCTCAAAAGAGAAAATGGGAAAACTTCCTGTGGGCTGTGACATGCTCTATAATGTTGGGCATAGTGCTTACTAGAAGTCCTTGTAAGCACTGTGAGCCAAGGAGGCCAGGGGGGTTCAGTGCTACTAGAAGGTCAACAGGCTGTCTTCTAAGAGGCCTCACGAGGTGGGGATACCTCAGTGGTACTGTAGTATTGCCACAGCATCCAGGCATAGGTCCTTAACCTCACGGGCCCAGAAATGCACAGATAACTTCATTCACAAGGAAGGGCTGTGTATTAGTTTGTTCTCACACTGCTATAAAGAACTACCTGAGACTGGATAATTTATGAAGAAAAGAGGTTTAATTGACTCACAGTTCCACAGGCTGTTCAGGAGGCATGGTTGGGGAGGCCTCAGGAAACCTACAATCATACCGGAAGGGGAAGTGAGCACCTTCTTCTCATAGTGGCAGGAAAGAAGAGCTCTCAAGAGAGCATGAGAGAAGGGGGAGGTGCTACAGACTTTTAAATGATCAAGTCTTATGAAAGCTCACTCACTATCACGAGAACAACAAGGGGAGAAATCTGCCCCCGTGACCCAATCACCTTCTACCAGGCCCCTCCTCTGACACATGTAATCTCAGGTGTGAACATACGCCTCTGGCCTCCCAGGCTTTCTCGTTCCACCTATCTTCTGTTTCACCCAGAGTATGGCCATTCTCCAGGTCCTATGTCTGTCCTGATTGCTACACAGGTGACTCTTTAGCCATTTTAGGTGCTACTTGGGTCATGGGAACAGATGATCCAAGGGAAGTTTGGGAAAGGCAGTGCTATGGGATGAAAAGAGCCAACAGTTGACTGAGTCAACAAACTGGACCCCATGCTAGCTCTTTTGTGTGTGTGTGTGTTTCTTTTTTTTTTATTATTATACTTTAAGTTCTAGGGTACATGTGCACAACGTGCAGGTTTGTTACATATGTATACATGTGCCATGTTGGTGTGCTGCACCCATTAACTCGTCATTTACATTAGGTATTTCTCTTAATGCGATTCCTCCCCCCTCCCCCAACCTCACAACAGGCCCTGGTGTGTGATGTTCCTCACCCTGTGTCCAAGTGTTCTCATTGTTCAGTTCCCACCTATGAGTGAGAACATGTGGTGTTTGGTTTTCTGTCCTTGGGATAGTTTGTTCAGAATGATGGTTTCCAGCTTCATCCATGTCCCTAGAAAGGACATGAACTCATCCTTTTTTATGGCTGCATAGTATTCCATGGTGTATATGTGCCACGTTTTCTTAATCCAGTCTATCATTGATGGACATTTGGGTTGGTTCCAAGTCTTTGCTATTGTGAATAGTGCCGCAATAAACATACGTGTGCATGTGTCTTTATAGTAGCATGATTTATAAACCTTTGGGTATATACCCAGTAATGGGATCACTGGACATGAGTGCCCAGCATGGACAGAAACTTTCTCTCCATCCTTCTTGCCAGCTAACAGAGAGGATCTCACCTCGTCCTCCTCTGTAACAGTGGGGTGTGGAGAAAGATGGTGCCGAGTGGAGAGTGGTAGCAGGAGAAGTCACTGGCAGTAGTTTTAGGCTGACAGCATCTCTTTGAGTAGAATTACTCAAAAATGAAAAAGGGGTTTCCACCTAGAAAAAGGTGACTTGGGGCTTTTGTTGTGTGACTCCTTTGCAACCAGAGGGATTCTCTTCTCTCCTGACTTTGAAGGTTTTACACCTTAAGTCTGGGCTCCATAGACCTTTTGAAATTTGAAAATCACAGAGCCTGATTGTCGGCTGACAACGGCCAGCACCATCCATTGTTGCACTGCCTTCCCGTCCCCTGCGGCTTCCGTGTGGCTTTGTGGGAACCAAGCTGTTTGTGGAGAAAGCACACAGTTGAGCGTTCTTTTTTTTTTTTTTTTTTTTTTTTTGAGACAGAGTCTCGCTGTCGCCCAGGCTGGAGTGCAGTGGTGCGATCTCGGCTCACTGCAGGCTCCGCCCCCCGGGTTCACGCCATTCTCCTGCCTCAGCCTCCGGAGTAGCTGGGACTACAGGCGCCCGCCACCTCGCCCGGCTAATTTTTTGTGTTTTTTAGTAGAGACGGGGTTTCACTGTGTTAGCCAGGATGGTCTCCATCTCCTGACCTCGTGATCCGCCCGCCTCGGCCTCCCAAAGTGCTGGGATTACAGGCGTGAGCCACCGCGCCCGGCCAGTTGAGCGTTCTTTGGAGAGGGACTTGGCGGGTGGGTGATTGTCATCCAAGACCCAGGCATGAATAAAGGGTGACCAATGAGAATAAATAATAGCGCACATGAGGGGAGGATGGACTTGAGGACTGTCCGGCCGGGTTCCCTGGGGCAAAGCCTTCTCTCTGAGCCTCCATTTCCTTGGTATTACACACTGAAGTCCTGAGTCCTGGGGATGGGTTTTGAGGTTTGGAATTCAACATGAAGTGACTCAGGCAATAATTTAAATTCTTTTTCCATTATTGAGTATCCATCTCCTCTTTTAAGATACATTCTAATCCGATCCGTCATTCGCTAGATGATGCCATTATCATCCCCCTTTAATCGGGTTTGAGGCTGGATGGTAAACTGAGTGTCTGAAGTAGTCACACATTAAGACCAGTGAGGCCTAATTTCAAGGATGCAGTGCAGCAGAACAAGAGGAGTTTCGGGCTGTTCTAAGGGAGCTGATGGTTTCAGAATGTGTCCTTCGTAGTGGGGCATGCAGGACCCAGGGAGAGGATTCTATTGGCCTCTTTCCTGGGGAAGCTCAGAAGAGGAAGACCGTGGGGTCATCTACAGCTCTCACCACTGCTCTCACATCATTGCCCTCTACTCTCCCTCCTGGGTTCCCCTGACTCTTGGCTAGCATGTTGGACAGTCTCTCCCTGGTCTCACCAGCCCCTCCCAGGCCGTAGCTGCAGCACTTGCACATTTACTGTCAAAGCACAGCCAGTAAGGGCCCGGAGACCCCTAAGTGGACTGACTGCCTGGGTTTTCCATCTTCCTTCCTGGCCCCGGTGTGAAGCCGCAGCCCTTCCTTCCCCAATGATCAGGGTCAGCTCCTCCTATCAAAGTGGTCACTCCTGTTCTCCCCCTGGTGGGATCAGGACGTCCAAACTGCAGAGCCAGAGTTATGGGCATGGGCAACACGACTTCCCCACGTGGGCCACTGGAGTGATGGCGAGGGGCCTCCTGCTTCTTTGATATCCAGCCCTGTGGAGTCTGCACAGCAACATGGCAAATGTACACTACATTCTGGAGGATGGGACCTCACTCTCACAGGGCATCATCTCCAAGCTGGCTTTTCAACAGGGTGACCCGGTGCTCCAGCAGGAGGGCAGCTTCCAGGTGGAGCCGTGTGTGATGCGAGCACGGCTGCTGGTGCTGGGTGTTCCTCCCACACTGCGGGATTTGCCTGTGTGCTTTTTCCACCTCCCTTCCCGGTGTCAGGGGTTGCTCTGGGGGAGGCCCAACTAAGACGTGAAGTGTGTTAGTTGTATGAGTTTTAGGTTATATTAGGTGGTACGGTTTTCTAGGGCTGCCATAACATTTTATCACAAACTTAGCAGCTTAAGCTACACGAATGTATTATCCTACAGTTCTGACTTGGGTCTCCCGGGCTAAAGTCAAGGTTTTGGCAGGCTGTGTTCCTTCCTGGGGGCTCCAGGGCAGAGTCTGTGTTCTTGCTTTTTCAGGCAGTTGGCGGAGAGCGATTCTCTGTGGCTGTAGGCCCTGGGCCCCTGCTTCCTTGCTGGCCATCAGTGGGGGCTGTTCCCAGCTCTAGAGGCCACCCCGTTTCTTGACTGGTGACTCCTTCCTCCATCTTCAAAGCCAGCCATGGCAGGTCGAATCCTGTGACATCTCACCTCTCCTCCCCAGTCTCATCTCTCTGATCCAGCCAGGAAATGTTCTCTGATTTGAAGGGCTCATGTGATTAAATTGGCCTTCCCCCACCCCCCACCAGATAATCCAGGATCATCTCTTTGCCTCAAGGTCTGTGCACTTCATCACCTCTGTGTTCATATCAGTCAGGGTTCTCTAAAACAGAGCCAACAGGATGTGTGGATATACAGAAAGAGATTTATTTTAAGGAACTGGCTCATGGGTTTATGCAGGCTGGCAAGTCCAAAATCTGCAGGGCTGGCTGGCGGGCTGGGGACACAGGGGAGAGTCCACGCTTAAGTCCAGTGCCCATCTGTGGGGGGACTCCTTCCTTGGGGGAGGTCAGTCTTTTCATTACCTTCATGTCTTTACCTGACTGGATGAGGCTCACCCATATTAAAGAGGGCAATCTGCTTTGCTCAGAGGCCACCGATTTAAGTGTTAATCTCATCCAAAATACCCTCACAGCACACCCAGCATAGTGTCTGAGCACGTGTGTGGGCACCGTGGCCCAGCCAAGTTGACACATGAAATTAACTAATCCATCCACAAAGAACCTTTGACCACGTAAGGTGACAAAGGTTCTGGAGATTAGGTAAGCACATCTTTGGGGGCCATTATTCTGTGAACCATACTGATCTTTCCCTTTCTCTCTTCTACTAAAATCCAGAGCTTCATCTTTTCCTCAGGGATTCATGACACACAACCAAACCAATGGAGTGCGTGGCCCTGAGCTTTCCAAATCAACAGGGAGCACGTGGTACTGAGCTCCCTGGGGTAAGTGCTTCCTTAGGCCTTACCCTGAGACAGTCATCTTGGGCAGAGGAGCTGGCACCTTGGGGCCTCATGGTTTCTTGCTTCACCATGTCACGTAGGAAGGGGCTTCCTGCCTCCCTCCCTCTGTCACTGTGCTGTACTCCCTCAGAGGAGACGGCAAACATGTTCTTAAGAGAATGACCCTTAACATGTACTGTGCTCTCCAGTCTCCAAAGTACTTTTCCTTCTTAGCAGCCCAGGAACCCCCCTCCTAAATGACATTGTTTTTATTGTTGTGTGCAGACAATAAAACTCATAACTCACACCCCAAATAATCATAACAGGTGTTTTAAATTGTTGCAGTTAACTTTGAGCTCCCTGAGGTTCAAAGAAGCCAAGAGGTATGCTCAGGGCCCCAAACTTGCCCTGGCACCAGCTCTGAGTCTTTGCTCATGTCACCTGGTGGGAGCAGGGCAGAGGGGGATGGGGTCAGCATGCTTAGGGTCAGATGATGTGGTGGGAGAGGGGAGGTTGCGCTCCAGGAAATGACTGCGCTTATTTTGTCCAGCAGAGGCCAACAATGTTCTGCCTGAATACACTCCCACATTCCTCACGTGCGCACACACTTATGCCCCACACCACAGTCACAATCATGAGACACATAGATTCATATATGCTCCACACACAACACACATGAACACCCATTCACACACCACACACACACATACCATCACCGCACAGCATGTACACACACATCCCATACACACATGCCACACATTCGTGAACTGCACAACATACCCACACAGGTACATATACTCATCAGTGCACACACATAAACTCTCACAACACATGGATTATATAAAACCCACCACATGCCACAAAAAGCACTGCAGGAAAATGAGATAGCAGAGACCAGCAGAAGAGAATGTAAATTAAACACCACTTCAAATCTTTCCAGAGCCAGAAATGACCACAGATAACATTTTAATGTATTTTCCTCAAGACATTTTCTGATGGGTTTTTCAAAAATAAAATAAAATGAAAGTAAACTTGCTTCATTGACTTAAAAAAGGAAATGAATGGCAGATGAATGGATAAATGAAATGTAGTCTATCCATACAACAGAATATTATTCAGCCTTAAGAAGGAAGGAGGCCGGGCGCGGTGGTTCATACCTGTAATCCCAGCACTTCGGGAGGCTGAGGTGGGCGCATCACCTGAGGTCAGGAGTTCGAGACCAGCCTGGCAAACATGGTGAAAACCCATCTCTACTAAAAAGACAAAATTTAGCTGGGTGTGGTGGCAGGGCCTGTAATCCCAGCTACTTGTGAGGCTGGGGCAGAAGAATCGCTTGAATCCAGGAGGCGGAGGTTGCAGTGAGCCGAGATGGCACCATTGCACTCCTGGGTGACAAGAGCAAAACTATGTCTCAAAAAAAAAAAAAGAAAAAAAAAGGAAATTCATCTCAGCCTCCACAATATCTGGGACTACAGGCGCGCATCACCACACACGGCTAATTTTTGTATTTTTTTTTGTAGAGGTGGGGTTTCTCCATGTTGCCCAGGCTGGTTTAGAACTCCTAAGCTCAAGCAATTAGCCCACCTTGGCATCTCAAAGTGCTGGGATTACAGGCATAAGTCACCACACCCATCCTAAAATGCTTGATTTGATGTTAAGTGTTTTTTGTTGCAATTAAACAAATGAGCAAACAAACACAACAGGAGATGGAAGGCTGTGTCTTGATCCGTGGGAAGGTGGGAAACAGCTGAAGGTCAGAGGCATCCCTTCCTGGAATCTCCTTCATCACCCTTCTTTGAAGATAGGTCCTCTGCTTTGAAGACAGGTCCTCTGTGTCCCTGGAGAGGGGTCACCGAGGTGTTGCTGCTGTCTCAGGGACAGAGGCGCCTCATCGACGATGATACTGTTATTACAGTATCTGTCCAGCAGAGGGAGCCAGGTGTCCGGGAATGGCTCCCCTTGGTTCCTTCTCAACCCCGACCCTCCTGAAGTCTAGCCCCAGAACAAGCAGAACCAGATCCCAAACCTCACCTGGTTCTGTGCTCAGGCCCTCGCCTGGATACGTGGACACTGGGCAGAAGCATTACTTCCAGGGAGAGTGAAGGCCCAGTGGCCATGTGTTCCTCTGATCTGGTAGAAACACCAGGATGTTATTTCTTCCTCTTAGAAGAGACCACTTGAGTGTCAAGAAAATGTTCTCTTACAACTATTTAACAGTAAGAAGAATCACAGAATAAATATCAGGATAATGGTGAATCAGGGCTTGATCAGGAGAGAGACTACACCGCAATCTGAATGGGGAAGTTTGGTATAAAGAATTATGAACCGGCCGGGCGTGGTGACTCATGCCTGCAATCCCAGTACTGTGGGAGGCCCAGGCAGGAGGATCACCTGAGGTTGGGAGTTCGCGACCAGCCTGACCAACATGGAAAAACCCTGTCTCTACTGAAAATACAAAAATTAGCCGAGCGTAGTGGCACAAGCCTGTAATCCCAGCTACTCGGGAGGCTGAGGCAAGAGAATTTCTTGAGCCCCGGAGGCGGAGGTTGCAGTGGGCCAAGATCATGCCATTGCACTCCAGCCTGGGCAATAAGAACGAAATTCCTTCTCAAAAATAAATAAATAAATAAATAAATAAACTAAATAATTATGCACCATTAGAGGGGATTCCTGAGAGGACCCCAGGACACAGAGGATTGCAGACATAGGGAATGGCGCCTGGGCCAGCACCCACTGAGGGACAAGCAGGGAGTCAGGTGCTGTCCAGGGCACACCCCATGGTCAATCTCTTTTATGGCAGCAGCCCATCCACACGCAGGGTCGGGGGGATGCACCGTGGAAGGGGCAGGCCCCTCTCTCCCATGGCTCAGCTCCTCACAGCCTGTGTTAAACTCACCTGCCCTGCAGAGGCCATGGGCAGCACTGGGCACAGAGAGGAGAAGTGAGGGCCCTTCCTTAGAGGGACATAGGGGACAGTAGACACAAGTCCCCAGGAGTTTGTCGGGGCATGGTTGGTTCCATGGAGGGGAGGTGTTGGAAGCCAACTCTGTGGGATGGCCAGGGCTTCCCCACTGCAGATCCAGGGTGGGGTGTCCAGGAAAGGGAGCATTGCTCCCTGGTGCAGGCTTGGGGGAACTGGCTGCCTCCCTCTCGCCTGACAACCCCATCCTACTGCTCCAGCCTGCAAGCTGTGTGCAACCACCTCTGGGGCTGTGGGACTGAGTGGAGACTAAGACTCTCCTAGAGAGAGCTGTAGGGCCGAGTCTGTGCGGGATGTGGGTGGACACTTGGGCCTGGACCATCTTGTTGGTTTGTCTTGGCTGGTGTAGGGTGTGTGTGTGTGTGTGAGCCAGCCCCCTGCTGCCCTGGTCAGCTTGTTTTATGACCCCTGGTCGGTGGGCAGAAGACCTGGCTGTGGGCACCATCAGTCTCACTGGAGGCTCTGTGGCCACCCCTGCACCTGCTGCCCACCCCTCAGGCAGAAGGCAGGACAAATGATCAATTTTAATTAGTTTTGACTCCTTTGAATTAATTCTGGCTGTAATCAGAATTTCTTCAGTAAAAAAGCACAGAAAGTTCTGCTCTCGAATAAGGGTCTTGTTAAATAAAGTGGGTCTTTCTAAGCCAGGAGAAGGTCAGCTCAGCTCCTGGGAAGGTAGCAGTACCTACGGCTCAGAGGAGTGGAGGGCCCATCCATGTAGAAGCCTGGGCCTGTGCCCCAACCTCAGACCAGCATGTGCCCCCAGGGGTGGTGGGTGGGCCCTGGAGGGCAGAGAGGTGCCTCTAGTTGGCTCTCGGAAGTCCTGACCAGTGACAATTCTGAAGACACCATCAAGTGTCCACTGCAGCCAGGGCCTGTGCTAGGGGCTGAGGGTGACAGAGGCAACCCATCTGGCCAAGTGACGTGTGGCTGGAGAAACTGAGGCCCTCCTTCCCCTCAGGGACCCTGACACTCTTCAAGGCCAGGTCTTTGGTGGTGCCAGATACTCTCCTGTCCCTCGGTTTGCTTGTGGCTTGGTCCTTGGTGTGTGATATGTCTCTGTGTGTGTAGTTGCCACACCCTCCAGTCTCTCTCATACACACTGTTTCCCAAGCATACACTCACCAACACACCTTGTCTCAGACTCAAACACACACATGCCACACAAACACCATACATCACACATTCCATGCACACACATGCATCTACACATACCCCACATGCACATCACACACACATACTCGATGAACACTACACACACACACACACACACACACACACACTCCAACCTCCTTCATGCACTTTCCTGACCCTTGGAGACCTGACTCCTAGATGTGTCTCTGCTCAAAGGTCCTCTCCCTGCCTGGGGGCAGCTCTGGACTCTGGTCTACTTTCGGCCAGGGCACACCTAGCCCACCCCCAGGTCAACCTTCCTTCAGTCTACCCCCAGCCTCCTCTAGGCCATCATTAGCCCGCGCTTCATCCTCACCTCAGCTCCCTCCCCGGTCTACCCCCACCCTCTGCCCCCCAGCCTGGACAGAAGTTCCCCAAGTCCCTCCAGCCTGCATCCCAGCCCACCATCAGCCTGCCCCCACCCTCATCCCAGCTCATCTCCCAGTCTGCCCCTACAATCTGCTCCAAAAACGCTCCTTTGCAGCTCAGCACCCCAGCCCCGCCCTCAGAGCCCATTATCAGTCGGCACCCCACCTTACCCCAGCTCGTCCCCAGCTCGAAACCCAGCCCGCGCGCCACTCTCACCCCGCTGAGATTCCAGCCCAGACTCCAGCCGCCCCGGTCCCTCCCACCTGGCGCGCCTGCAGGGCCTGCACCCCACATTTGGAGGCAACGGGGCACGGCCGGAGGCGTGGTCTGGGGGGCGCGGCCTGAGGGAGGACCCCCTGAGGCCCCGCCCCACCCCAACCCCATCCGGGCGTCCCCCAGCCGCGCCCCCAGCGGGACGGAGCGTGACCCAGCTGCGGCGGGCCAGCCATGGAGACTGGAGCGCGGCGGCGCCCGCAACTTCTCCCGCTGCTGCTGCTGCTCTGCGGTAAGGGGGCGTCGGCCCGCACCCGGGGAGCCCCCACTCCTCGGGGTTCACAGGACCCGCGTGGACCCGCGCCTTCCCGCACCTGCGACGGGGTCCTTCCCTTGCCCCGGAGCTCGGGAGGGGCGCACAGTGACCCTGGCGGGATCTGCGGGAGGGTTCCACCCGAGAGAAGCTGAAGGCGAAGGACTCTGGCGGGCAAGGGAGGCACAGGGCCCCCTCCGGGGTCTTCCGACGGCGGGGTCCGGCAGCCCCCGCTCCTCCCAGTTGTGATGTCCCCCCACGCCCCGGTTCTGGGGTCGCCTCAGGGTGGGCGAGAGGAGGCGGACCAAGTCTGGCTCCTTCCTCCTTACCCCCCAGGGTGGTCTGTCTGTAAGGTAGTGAGCTCCCTGTCCTGGCATTGAGTGCCTGCCCACCACTCACAGGGGTGTGGGCGGGTGGACTCCGGACTGGGTAGCTGGTCCTCCCAGGGCCCTTCAGTGTGTGGACGCCTGTGTGTGTCCTGGAACTGGCTGAGAGGGAAGCGGGGCGACTCTCTGAGCCATCCTCTCCTAATGCCTTCTTCGGCAAGGAATCAGGACTCTAGGAAGAACCATTGCTCACAAAATGGAAATAGATTAAACTAAAAGCTTGTTTTGAAGTACCTTGCTAAAGAAATTATCCAAGAAAAAGTAAAAGATAGAGAGAGAGAGAATGTGTGTAAGGGCTGTTGGGGAAGAGTGCTTGCTGAGGGCTGGGGTCCACTAAGCGATGACTGAGCCTGGCCAGTTCTGGGGGGCCACTGGTGATGGAGGGCCCTGGCCTGGTGGTCCCCAGCTTCCCTGGCTGTAAGATGCAGAGTTGGGCCTGTTTTGATGATTGGGGATTTGGTAAGGGAGGTGGGAAAAGGGTGGACCAAACTCAGTGGTCATTTTCCTTCCATTGAAGAGGTCTTGGTATGCAGAACACGTGTGGCTGCATTTGGTGTTCCAGGGCTGGAGCCTAGGATGTGGTGGATTTTGTGTTGAAGTGCAAAGGTGCATGGCAGCTTCTGAAATCAGGAGCATGCTGATTTGGGGTTTCAGCAAAATCCCAGTGAGCGCCCCTTAGGTGGAGATCTTGGTCGCTATAGTGGAAGGAAGGTCCTCTGAATTCATTCTGGGAGAAGCTGAGGCTTTCCTGACCATCTCCAGTATCGAACTGAGAAGGACCACAGGCTTCCGCCTGCACAGAATCCCCCCTCTTAATAATCCTGTCTCTCGTGGACCCGGTTCCTGAGGGCCACTTCTTTGTCCTGTTGTGTTGGTCCTGACTGTCCCCCTCCAATGGGACATGGGTTCATGCTCCCTTGTCAGAATAGGGACCAGGCCCAGCTTCTCAGCAGACCCTCCCAGTGTTCGACTGGCCAGAGTGAGATTCAGAGAGAGGTAAAACTTGCTCATGGTCCCAGGCTGATGTGTCAGAGGTATCCAGGACTGGAGCCCACATCTGCCCTGGATGCTGCCGTGTCTGGAAGGAAGGAGCTGGGTGGGTTCCTCTTGAGTGAGGACTGGCTCAGGAGGACCAGCAGGGAGGGTGCTGGCCTCTGGGGCTTCTTTGAGAATTCCAGGCCTTTTTCCAGAAAGCATTTGATGCTGTGTGGGGCTGTGGGGATGCGAAGTCCAGCAGGTGTCTACTCAGCAGGACGCTTTGCTGTGGTGCCCAGCTCTTGACTGGACTCTTCTGGTCTGGGTGAAAATCCTGGCATGATCCCAAGATCATAAGGCACTCACTGGCCTCAGTTTCCCAGCTGCAATGTAGATGTAATAATAGCAACCTGTAAAGGGCTGCTGAGACTGTCAGTTTGATTCCATTCAGTTTAGTCCGTATCGCCTTGTGTTGGGCATGGGATTGTGGGGTGGAAGGGTTCATGCTTAAACAAGGGGAGGTATGGGAAGGCACCCACCAGTGACTGCACTGGGCCTCATGAGGCTCACTCACAGCACCCAAAGATGGAGCACCATAGTGTGTGTGTCTGTGTGTGCAAGCATATGAACATGGTACCACCATTTTTATCATTAAATGATGTCCTGCTTCCATGTTACCTGTGGTCACATTGATTCTACTGAATCAAGTGGGCCCAAAGGCCGTGGTTGGATAGCAGTAACTCTGGTGAATTAAAGACTTGGAGGTGGCTGGCCGGGCTCGGTGGCTCACGCCTGTAATCCCAGCACTTTGGGAGGCCAAGGCAGGCAGATCTTGAGGTCAGGAGATCTAGACCATCCTGGCCAACATGGTGAAACTCCGTCTCTCCTAAAAATACAAAAAATTAGCCGGGTGTGGTGGGGCATACCTGTAGTCTCAGCTACTCGGGAGGCTGAGGCAGGGGAATCGCTTGAACCTGGGAGGCGGAGATTGCAGTGAGCCGAGATCCGCGCCATTGTACTCCAGCCTGGTGACAAAGCGAGACTGCCTAAAAAAAAAAAAAAAAAAAGACTTGAAGGTGGTGATTGGCCAAGAAGAGGCCCATCGATTTTTGGCCCTGGAGGTTCCTTGGAGGTTATCTGACCTCCATGCTCTTACCTACTCTTCATAAGGAAACAGAAGTCTGGAGGGTAGAGAGGAAGTTGCCCAACCATAGAGACCAGGGGCAGAACCGCCCAGAATCCACAGCCTCCCAAGGTCGACTGACCGTGGCCCATGGCAGCCACTTGCCAGTCTGGTCGATGCTCTTTCTGTCAAGGAGAGGGAGAGTGCCTGTGTTTCATTTCCAAATGACTAGCCACAAAAGCCCTTTCTTGCGGAAATGCATCTGTTTGGCTGTTTATCATCTCTCGGTGGCGTCTGGAAGTCCCTGAGACAAAAGAAACACAGGCCGGCATGTTCTTTGTTTCCCAATGAAACCAACCAAAATGGATTTCTATTTTGATTCAGTTCCTGCGTCCTTTACTAATGCAGCCAGTAGCTTGATTGGCAATGGCCCTCTTTTGTGCTGTTGCCAGGAATCTGTCTTTACACCATTGTTCTAACATTGGGTGGGTTGTCAGGTTTTGCTGGGAGCCGCTCAAGCCTCATGTGCACTAGCAGTGAGCTCCCTGGGGAGGGCACTTGGTTTCTCAGGGTGCCTGCCTTGTGCAGGCCCAGGGCTGGTGCTGTCACAGGCATCCTCATAGCACCTCCGTGGACAGAGAAGTTATCCCAGAACACCTGCCTGAGGATGGCATGTGGTCCTCAAAGGCACATTTACAATCTGCCTGGGCCAGGTCCTTGCGATGGGGCATATGGAGATTCTGGAGTATGTAGAGATTTGGGGCATGCAGAGATTCAGGGAGGGGCATGTTGTCAGGGACCCCTCCTCTTTAGATAGCTGTGCCACCTGGGTGGGTATTTGTAGAGCCGTGGGGGAGGGGCTGGGCAATGCCCTGGCACTGGGGGTGGTGGGGAATTGATGCTATCTTTGCCTGGCTCAGTGAGAGAGATCAGGGGCTCAGGGAGAATAATAGTTGCCTGAGGGTAACGGATACTTATCAGGACCTTGTCCCAGAGCTGTGTTTCAGAGCATCATGGTTAATGTGAAAATGTGGCAGACACAGGGCCTGTGTAGGAAGGTGGGCTGTAGGAACAGCCATGACTTGGGCTGGCTGTGGCAAACACCTCCTAGGAATGGGCTGGGGAGGAGAAGGCAGTGGTTCAGATTCATTCTGACTTCCAGGACTAGGAGAAAGGAAGGAGAGGAGAGGAAACAGGGGAGGGGGATGAGGGTAAAGAGGGACAGGGGAAGGAGGAAGAGAGGAAGAAGGGGAAGGAGGGGGAGGCGGAGGAGGAAGAAGAACTGGGCTGGGTCTCGGTGGTCTGATAGGTGACAGAGCAGGCTTAGGGGGCACCAGGCCAAGGGGTCCAGGTCTAGGGGTTCAGATTTAGACCTAGGAGTCCAGGTGGACCAGGCTGCAGGTGTGGGCACTGGCCAGGAGGGACAGGGTGGGGCTAGCCTGGCTCGTGTCCATTGGGATGGTGGGCAGAGCTCAGGAGACCCACCCAAGGGTGCTGAGAGAATCTGTTAGGGAATGATGCCAGACCCAGGGTTGAGGACAGGAGCTGGATGAGGAGAGCAGCTAGGTGAACCTTCAGAGTCCAAGGCAGGGGCAGCTTCAGGGTGAAGGTGCACAGGCCGCCTTAGTCTTCGTGTGGCTGCATGTGGTCCCTGGGGCTGGCACCCCTTGGTCACTTATGCCAGGGCTGTCTTTTCGCCTGCAGGCAGGTGCAGTTGAGCAGGGTGGCGGAGGGAGGCCTTAGGAAAGTTGCTTTCTTTTGGGCCTCCATCGCCCCATCTCTAAACTGAGGGAGGTGGTGAAGGAGGCATGATGTTTTTCAGGCCCTTCCCAGGATCAATGCCGACCTGTACTCCAGAATCTTTTGCAGAGCCCAGGCTTGGCATGGGGCTTGGAAGTGCCCACTGGGAGAGAAGGAAAGGAAGGTGGGGATCGGGGACCTGGGCTAAGTGGGGCCACTCCAGCCAGGAGCCCTCAGGGCAAGGAAGTGAGCCTTGGATGCAGCCCTGCTTGGCAGACCAAGGGTGGGAATTGGAGTGAGGGTGTCAGTCTGAGGCAATGGTGACATGCCACCTGGAGACAGCTCTGTGGGCAGGTGGCCTGGCTTTGAACCTTGACTCCCCTGACTCGTCTAATTGAGCAGGCAGCTGACCCACCCTGCCACAGGGTTTCAGTCTTTAAGTACCTGCCCTGTCTGGCTGTTGTAGGGCTTGGTGGGTTGGGCCACACTTAGAACAGGGCATTCAGGGAGCACTGGTCAGTACTGAGGGAGGTGGAGAGCCTGGCTGAAGGGAAAGAGAAATGGGGCAAGGGTCTGCCAGGTAGGTGCCACTGGTTCTGTTTCTGAATGGGGACATTGAGGCTCAGAGGGGCAAGTGAGTGAGTGTCAGGGTCGGGGCAAAGCCGAGGTGAGCACCTAGAGCCTTCTGGCTCCTGCTTGCTGCTCTTCCATCCCCCATGCCCTTACTCCTTGGAGTGTGGTCCTCGGACCTGCAGAAGGGGCTTGCCTGGAGCTTGCAGAGATGAGTGCTTTGGACTCCAAGCCTGCTGAACTGGAATCTACATTGCTTGAGGTCTTCAGGTGATGGCCTGCACATCTGAGTGGAGACACGTTGCTTTCCATCTCTCAGTCTCAGCCTTGATCCCACGTCCAAATCACTTGGAGGTTTTAACAAACATGAATTCTTGGTTTCACACCCCAGAGGCTCCCATGCAATAGGCCTGGGCTGTGGCCTGGGTGAGCCTATTGTGCAGTTGACTCTGCTGGGTCTGTCCTATCTCTGGTGGCTGCCCTGAAAGATGACAGTGCCCAGAGGAACTAGGGATAGAGCCCCCAAGCCTCAGGGCTTTCTGGGTGGGTTCATGAATGGTGGTCCCTACCAGCCTTATAGAAGAATGGCTTCACTTTTGAGTCTCTTATTGCTTATTGGTTCCTTCAAAGCACTTCAGAGTCTAGAGCTGCGCTACAAGAGAACCTGGGGTCAACAACTTGGGACACACAGAAATGGGAGCTGCTGGTGTCCAGGAAGGAGGCTGTGGTGATGGGGGACAGTCTGATTGTGGAGGAGGAGGGGCAGGTGCTGCCAGCAGCCAGAGGGTCCTGGAGCAGCAGCTCATGGGTGGGGCAAGCTGGAGGCTGGGGTCAGCAGTGGTGGCAATAGGAAGTTGGGGCCCGATGGAGGCTAACCTTCACAGAGATTTTGTAGGTACACAATTATTAACCAATGAAAACACACAGATTCAGAATCACTCTTTTTTACAGACGGGGAGACAAAGGCCCAGAAAGGTGAAGGGCCCTGCTTGGAGTCACACAGCAAATCAGGAACCAAATGGGATGAGGTCTCTGCCTTCTGGCTGCATGCCAGTGGGGCATCTGGAGGGTGGCACGGTCAAGCTTCAGAAGGACATGGGCTTCCCTTCCTGCAGTGATGGTACAGGCTTCTCTTGAAGGGATGCCAGCTTCAGTCCTGGCTGGTGCTTGCCCAGGATTCCATGATGTGAAAGCTCAGAGGGCCTATTTGAGTTAAGTGGGAGAGTACTGTGGCTGAAAACCCACTTCTGCCTTTCTATTAGACTTTAAATAAACTCTGAAGACCTGTACATCCTGCTCCAACCTTGCCCTGGGTCTACCTTTCCAAAGTCACTTCTTCTTTCCTTTGTGCCCACAATGGTGTGTACCCCACCCCTCCACACACAGTATACCCAGCTCCACTGTGCTCCTCTCTGTGCCCTGGACACCTCTGTTCCTCCTCTGTTCATGTTTTCTAATAGCTTCCTGATGTTTATCTACTTGTTCTGTGAATTATTGAGAGAGGAGTATTCTCCAATTATCTGCTGGGTGTGGTGGCTCATGCCTGTAATTCCAGCACTTTGGGAGGCCAAGGCGAGAGGATCGCTGGAGTCTAGCCTGGGTGATATGAGATCTTGTCTCTACAAATAACAAAAAAAACTAGCTGAGTGTGGTGGCACCTGCCTGTGGTCCCAGCTACTCGGGAGGCTGGGGTGGGAGGATTGCTCAAGCCCAGGCAGTGAAGGCTGCAGTGAGTCATGATCGCACCACTGTGCTTCAGCCTCGGTGACAGAGTGAGACCTTGTCTCGAAAGAAAAAAGAAAAAAAAGAATTCTCCAATTGTAATTGAGAAATTGTGGATTTGTCATTTTCTTCTTGTAGTTCTGTTTTTGCCTTGTGTGTTCTGATGCTGTTATTAGGTGCATACATATTTAGGATTGCTATGTCATCTTGATGAACTGAGTCCTTTATTGTATTGAAAAGACCCTCTTTATCTCTAGTAATATTTTTTGCTCCAAAACATACTTTGTCTGATATTAATATAGCCACTCCATCTTTCTTTTGATTAGTGGTAGCAAGATGTGTCTTTTCCCACTCTTTTATTTTGAACCTATTTGAGTCTTCATTTAAAGTTGGATTCCTGTTGGCAGCCTACTGTTGGACCTTACTTTTTGTTCTTATTTGACAATCTTTGCTTCTTAGTTGAAGTGCTTAGACCATTTACTTTCAATCTGATTATTGATATGGTTAGATTTAAATCTACCATTGTACCATCAATTCTTTTCCTCCCTTTTCTCCTTTCCTGCCTTCTTTTGGACTTAGTATTTATTATTATTACTCCATTTCTTCTTCCTCTTGCCCTTCTCCTCCTCCTCCATCCTTGTTAATTGGATGTAATTCTTTTTTTGTTTTGTTTTGTTACTCCAGTGGTTGGTTCAGGGTTTATGGTATACATCTTTAACTTATCAATCTGTCTTCAGGTGACATTACACTGATTCATAGATAGCCTAAGAACCTTCCATTTCTCCTCTCCTGAACTTTATGCCATTGCTGTCATACATTTTACTTAAACCAAAGTTATAAATATCACAACACATGATTATTATCTTTTACAGAATTTAAACATTGAGAAAAATTCTATATATTTACTTACATAGTTAAAATTTCTGATGTCCTCCATTCCTTTGCATAGGCCCATATTGGCTTCTGATAGGCTTTCCTAAACATTTCTTATGGTTTGGGTGTGTAGGTGATATTTCCTTTCACCTTTTGTATGTTTGAAAAAGTTTTTATTATGCCTTAAAAAGCCAGCATTATTGAGATATAATTCACACGCCACACAATTCACCCATTTTAAGTATACATCAATATTTTTTAGTACATTCCTAGAATTTTGCAACCATCACCATAATCAATTATGGAACGTTGTTGTCACCACAAAAATAAACCTCCTACCCATTAGCAGTCACTCCCTATTTCCTCCAACCCCCTTAGCCTTAAGGAATCACTAATATGTTTTCTGTCTCTAGATTTGCTTATTCTGCACATTTAGTGTAAATGGCATCATATAATATGTGAGATTTTGTGACTGGCTTCTCTCACAGCAGAATGTTTTTAAGGTTCATTCATATAGTGGTATGTTTTAGCACTTCACTCTTTTATGTACAAATAATATTCTATTGCATGGATATACCACATTCTAGCCATTCATCAGCTGATGGACAGTGTTTTGTCTTTTGGCTATTATGAATAATGCCTTTATGAACCTTCTTGTAAAAATTTGTGTGTGAACATGTGCGGTATAAATTTAGGAGTGGAACTGTGTAGTCATATGGTAACTCTATGTTTAACATTTTGAGAAACTGCTAGACTAGTTTCCAACGTGGCTGCTTCATTTTACATTCCAATCAGCAGTAGTATATAAAGGTTCCAATTTCTGCATGTCCTCACTAACACTTTTTTTTTTTTTTTTCGAGACAGGGTCTCATTCTGTTGCCCAGTCTGGAGTGCAGTGGTGCAATCATAGCTCACTGCAACCCCAGACTCCTCAAGCCATCCTCCCACTTCAACCTCCCAAATGTGTGGGGTTACAAGTGTGTGCTATCACGTCTGACTGCCTTTTTGATGATAGCCATTCTGGTGGGTGTGAGTGGTATCTGATTGTGGTTTGATTTGCATTTCCCTGATGGTTGATGATGTTGATTGTCTTTTCATGTGCTTATTGATCATTTATATATATTTTTGTAGAAATGACTATTCATATCCTTTGCCCATTTTTAATTGGTTTTTCCCTTTATTATGGAGTTGTAAGAATTCTTTGTGTAACCTGGATACAAGTCTTTTATTAGATATACGTCTTGCATATATTTTCTTTCACTCTGTGGGTTGTCTTTTCACTCTCTTGATGCTATCCTTTGAAGTACAGAAGTTTTAAAATTTGATGTGTCTAGTTTATCTATTTTTCTTTTGTTTCTTGGGTTTTTGGTGTCATGTATAAGAAGGCTTTTTCTCACACAAGGGCACAAAGATTTTCTCCTGTATTTTTCTTAAAGTTTTATTTATTTATATTTTTATTTATTTATTTTTTGAGACAGAGGCTTGCTTTGTTGCCCAGACTGGAGTGCAGTGGCACAATCTCAGCTCACTGCAACCTTGGCCTCCCAGGTTCAAGCGATTCTTGTGCCTCAGCCTCCCCAATAGCTGGGTAATCTAAGAGTTTCATAATTTAGCTTTATAATAAAGCTAATTTAGTTTTATAATAAAGGGATAATGTAGGTCTGTGTTCCATTTTTTTTTTTTTTGAGACAGAGTCTTGCATTGTTGCCCAGGCTGGAGTGCAGTGGTACGGATCTCGGCTCACTGCAAGCTCTGCCTCCTGGGTTCACGCCATTCTCCTGCCTCAGCCTCCCGAGTAGCTGGGACTACAGGTGCCCGCTACCACGCCCGGCTAATTTTTTGTACTTTTAGTAGAGACGGGGTTTCACCGTGTTAGCCAGGAAGGTCTCGATCTCCTGACCTCGTGATCCGCCTGCCACGGCCTCCCAAAGTGCTGGGATTACAGGCGTGAGCCACGGCACCCGGCCTGTGATCCATTTTGAGTTAATTTTCGTGTATGAGGTGAGAAGGGTCCGACTATTCTTTTGCAAGTGTATATCCAGTTGTCCCAGTACCATTTGTTGAAAAGAGTATTCTTTCTCTGGTGAATTGTCTTGGTACTTTTGTAGAAAATCAATTTATCATAAGCGTGAGGGTGTATTCCTGGACCCTGAATTCTATTCCATTGGTCTATTTATCTAAACTTATGCCAGTACCATGCTATCTTGATTACTGTTGCCACGTTGTAAGTTGTAAGATTGGGATGTGTGAGTCCTACAACTTTGTTCTTTTTTTTTTTTGAGACGGAGTTTCACTCTTGTTGCGCAGGCTGGAGTGCAATGGCGAGATCTCGGCTCACCGCAACCTCCGCCTCCCAGGTTCAAGCGATTCTCCTGCCTCAACCTCCCGAGTAGCTGGGATTACAGGCATGCACCACCATGCCCGGCTAATTTTGTATTTTTAGTAGAGACGGGGTTTCACCCTGTTGATCAGGCTGGTCTCCAACTCCCGACCTCAGGTGATCCACCCGCCTTGGCCTCCCAAAGTGCTGGGATTACAGGCGTGAGCCACAGCGCCTGGCCAACTTTGTTCTTTCTCATGATTGTTTTGGCTATTTTGTGTCCCTTGCTTTTCCATAGAAACTTTAGGATCAGCTCATCAATTACTGCAATGGGCCAGCTGCGATTTTGATAGGGATCGCATTGAGTTTGTATATCACTTTAGGTAGTACTGATATCTTAACAATTAAGTGTTCCAATGTGTTAACATAGGATGTCTTTCTATTTATGTAGGTCTTTTAAAATTTCTTTCAATAGGCCTGGCATGGTGGTTCATGCCTGTAATCCCAGCACTTTGGGAGGCCGAGGCTGGTGGATCACCTGAGGTCAGGAGTTCGAGACCAGCCTGGCCTACATGGTGAAACCCTGTCTCTACTAAAAAGACAAAAAATTAGCTGGGCATGGTGGCAGGTGCCTGTAATCCCAACTACTCAGGAGGCTGAGTGAGGCATGAGAATCCCTCGAACCTGGGAGGCAGAGGTTCCAGTGAGCCGAAATGGCGCCACTGTACTCTAGCTTGGGTGACAGAGTGAGACTCTGTTTCCAAAAAAGGAAAAAAAAAAAATTCTTTCAACAATGTTTTATACTTTTCGGAGTACAAGTTTTGTACTTTTTAATTATACTTGTTACTAAGAATTTTATTGTTTTTGATTGTATTGGAATTGGAATTGTTTTCTTTGTTTCCTTTTTGGATTATTCATTGCTAGTGCACAGAAATACAACTTTTTTTTTGGGTTAATTTTGTACCCTGCAACTTTGCTGAGTTAGTTTATTACCTGTAACAGTCTCTCTCTGTGTGTGTGTGTCTGTATGTTGATTCTTTTAGATTTTCTACATATAAAATCGTGTCATCTGTGAATAGAGATAGTTTTACTTCTTCCTATCTGACTTGGATGCCTTTTATTTCACTTCTTGCTTAATTGCTCTGGCTAGAACTTCCAGTACTTATGTTGAATAGAAGTGGTGAAACCAGGCATCCTTGTTTTGTTCCTGATCTTAAAGGATAGCTTTGTCTTTCATCATTGGTTATGTTAACTCTGGGCATTTCATATATGGTCATTATCATGTTGAGGAAATTCCATTCCATTCCATTCCTAATATATTGAGTGTTTTTTAATCATGAAAAGACATTGGATTTTGTCAAATGCTTTTTCTGCATCAATTGAGATGATCATGTGGTTCCCCCCCTTCATTTATTAATGTGATATATTACATGAATTGACGTTCTTATGTTGAACCACCCTTGCATTCCTGAGATAAAACCTTCTTGGTCATGGTGTATAATCCTTTTTATATGTTGCTGGATTAAGTTTGCTAGTATTGAAGGTTTTTACATATATATTCAGAAGCAATATTGGCCTATAGATTTCTTTTCTTATGATGTTTTTGGTTTTGCTGTCAAGATTATACTGGCTTCAGAGAATGAGTTGGAAGATGGGGAAGTGCTGCTTGTTCTATTTTCTGGAAGAGTTTGTGAATGATTTCTGTTAATTCTTCTTTCAGTGTTTGGTAGAATTTGCCAGAGAAGCCATCTATACCTGGGATTATCTTTGGGAGAAATTTTAAAATTAAGAATTCAATCTCTTTACTTAGTATAGACCTATTCAGATTTTTGATGTCTTCTTGAACCAATTTCAGTAGTTTATGTCTTTAATAGTTTCCTAGGTTGTAACAAAGTACCATAATCTGGGTGACTTAAAACCTGTTCTGGAGGCCAGAAGAACCCAGGTGCTGGGCAGTCCTTTCCAGGCTTTCCCGAACTTCTGGTGGCCCCAGGCGTTCCTTGGCTTGTAGTAGCATCACTCTCATCTCTGCCTCCATCTTCACACTGTTGTCTTCTCCCTGAATGTCTTCACGTCATCTTCTTTCTGTGTGTGTCTTTTTCTGTGTCCATATTTCTCCTTTTTATAAGAATATACCAGTCATGTTGGATTAGGTCTACCCAAATGACCTAGTTTTAATTTGATTACCTCTGTTGAGACCCTATTTCCAAGTAAGGTCAGAATCTGAGGTGTACTAGGGGTTAGGACTTCAGTATATCTTTTTTAGGGGAGACACAATTCATTCCATAACAATGTCTTACTAGGAATTTGTCCGTTTTATTGACATTATCTAATTTGTTGGCATATAGCAGTTAATAGTATTTGCATATAATCTTTTTTATTTCTCTAACACAGGTAGTGATGTAGTGATGTCTCCTCTTTCATCCCTGATTTAGTAATTTGAGTCTCTCTCTTTCTTCCTGGTAAGTCTAGTTAAAGATTTGTCAATTTGTTGATCTTTTAAAAGCTTTTTTATGTTTTTAATGAGCTTTTGGTTTTGTTGATTTTTTTCTACTTTGTAGTTCATTAATTTCTCCTCTAATCTTAATTTCTTCCTTTCTTCTGCTGTCTTTAAGCTTAGTTTGATCTTCTTTGCCTGGTGCCTTAGGGTGGAAGGCTAGGTAATTGATTTGAGATCTTTCTTCTTTATTCTTTTTATTTTATTTTATTTTTTATTTATTTATTTTTGAGACAGAGTCTTGCTCTGTCACCTAAGCTGGAGTGCAATGGCACAATCTCGGCTCACTGCAACCTCTGCCTCCTGGGTTCAAGCGATTCTCCTGCCTCAGCCTCTTGAGTAGCTAGGACTACAGGTGCATGCCACCACGCTTGGCTAATTTTTTGTATTTTTACTAGAGATGGGGTTTCACTGTGTTAGCCAGGATGATCTCGATCTCCTGACCTCATGATCTGCCCGCCTCAGCCTCCCAAAGTGCTGGGGTTACAGGCGTGAGCCTCTGCGCCCGGCCTTATTTTATTTATTTATTTTTTTAGAGACAGAGTCTTGCTCTGTCACCCAGGCTGGAGTGCAATGGTGTGATCATGGCTCATTGCAGCCTTGAACTCTTAGGCTCAGGTGATCCTCCCACCTCAGTCTCCCTGTTGGCTGGGACTGCAGGTGTGCCACTATGCCTGGCTAATTAAAAAAATTTTATTTTGTAGAGATGAAGGTTTCGCAATGGTGCCCAGGCTGGTCAGGAACTTCCAGCCACAAGCCATCCCACCTGGGATTCTAAGAGTGAGTGACCATGTCCAGCTTTTTTTTTTTTAAATATAAGTTTTTACAACTAAAAATTTTTCTCTAAGTACTGTTTTAGCCGCATCCCTCTAAGTTTTGGTATGTTGTGTCTTTTATTTTTATTCATCTCAAAACCATATCTAATTTCCCTTGTGAAATTTTCTTTGGCCCATTGGTTATTTAGGAATGTTGTTTATTTTCTACATATTTGTGAATTTCCCCAAATTCTTTCCATCTTTGATTTCCTTCTTTCTTTTTTTTTTTTTTTGAGACAGAGTTTCACTCTGTTGCCCAGGCTGGAGTACAATGGTGTGATCTCGGCTCACTGCAACCTCTGCCTCCTGGGTTCAAGCGATTCTCCTGCCTCAGCCTCCTGAGTAGCTGGGTCTACAGGTGTGCACCACCGTGCCCTGCTAATGTTTGTATTTTTAGTAGAGATGGGGTTTTGCCATGTTGTCCAGGTTGGTCTCGAACTCTGGATCTCAGGTGACCTGCCCACCTCAGCCTCCGAAAGTGCTGGGATTACAGGTGTGAGCCACCATGCTCAGCCCTATGTTTGATTTCTAATTTTATTCCACTGTGGTCAGAGGACATTTATATAATCCTTTAAAATCTATTCAGGCTTTAATAAAGTCTCATGTCTTTTTTGATTTTTTTTTAAAAATTATTTTAGTCTAATAAAAAATTATTTTATTTATTGTTATTATTTTTTGAGACAAGGTCTTGCTCTGTCACCCAGGCTGTAGTGCAGTGGCATGATCATGGCTCACTGTAGCCTCAAACTCCTGGGTTTGAGCAATCCTTCCACCTCAGCCTCCCAAAGTGATGGGATTACAGGTGTGGGATGCCACGCCTGCCTCCATTGTTTTTGATAACACCCTCAGGCATGGACTTCTGTCCTGTTCCAAATATAGTCAGTCCCTTCTGCAAGAGCTATGGAAATATCTGTCTCTTCTTACAGCCTGCCTCTTCCCCTGTGCAGGACCTGGCACTGCATTGGACTTGGAGATAGGACAGTGGCCTGCTTCTACCAGAATGACATCTCTGCCCCACAAGCAGGCACCCATGAGGGAGACTGTAGTACCTGATTTTGGCTTTGCTCCTCCCAGTGTGGAGCCTCCATCCTACCCGTGAGCTGGGGTGGGGTGGTTGGGGCCCCAGTACTCTTGGCCTGCCATGCCTGGCGCAGAACCTCCACCTTAGAAGTGGGGACTGGGAGGGGCAGCGAGCCTCAGTCCTCTAGGCCTCATCTGCCCAAAATGAAGAGACCTCCTACAACATGGAGCTGGGAGGGACATGCCTGCTTGTCCCAGGATGAAACTGTAGCCCAGGACTGGGAGCTGGGGTAGAGAGAACCTCCACTTGTGGTTGCACCCGCTGGAGTAGAGAGAGGCTCTACAACCAGAGCTGGGGTGTGGAGTGAGAGCAGGTTGTAGCTCAAATGTCACAGATTCTCACTATTCTTCCTGATATGTGGTAGATTTTCTTGAATAACCTTCTTCATTTGATGTGTGCCCTTAGGATGAGCTTCTCACACCACCATCCCCGAAGGCTGTATCCCCTTGTTGGGTTTCTTTTCTTTTCTTTCGACAGAGTCTAACTCTGTCACCCAGGCTAGAGTGCAGTGGCACGATCTTGGCTCACTGCAACCTCTGCCTCCTTGGTTCAAGCGATTCTCATACCTCAGCTTCCCGAGTAGCTGGGACCACAGGTGCATGCCTCCTCTACTGGCTAATTTTTGTATTTTTAGTAGAGACAGGGTTTCACCTTGTTGGGTCGTTCTATTGAGGTTATACTTAGTTGATTTTTGATTGTGAGCTGCTCATTTTCCTTGGGAAGTTAATTATGGCAGCTTTCTGAGGGCTGCAATGATGGTGCCTCCCTCTAGAGAGGGTTTGGGTTTATTTGCTCCTGCGGGGGCCTGTCCATGATGATCAGTTTAAACTTGGGGTTTCCCTGGGTCCATCCAGGTCGTGTGAATTTGGGCTGTGAATCCACAAGAAGGTCAGCTTGTGCTTATGACCTCTCAGAGAGGGGTCCCCCTCCCTGCTCAGTGGCTGGTCCCATTCCTCCTACTTGGACGAGGGTGAAGAGTTATTTCTGGTTCACCTACCTCTGATTGTCAGTTTATGGGGCCTTTCATTAGACTTGTCATCTTGGCCTTTATCCGCCCCCAGTTTTCCAGGCTGGGAAGACGCCTCCAGGGCAACAAATCCATGGCCCTCTGGGTTCCACTCCGTCTAGTCTTTAGCTTGATAATTTCTTGCCATCTCGTCAGCTTCTTGATGATTTTGTAAATGTATGGTTTATATTTTATCCAGGCTTTCAGTTGTTTTCAGTAGAAAGTTTGTCCAGACATCTGCCATATGACTGGACATGGAAGTATGTCTGCTTATCTTCTCTACAAGGATATAGTGAGGCTTGTATAAGGCTTTTACAAAATCCACACTATAGCTGCAGGCGGTGTCCATCAGAAGCTGTGGGTGGTGCCCAGGTGTCAGGACCCTGGGCTATTGTCCAGGCTGCTGCTAACAAACTGGGATTTTGGGTGAAGGATGTGGCCTCTCTAATACTGCTTTTATGTAAGGAAGGACACGTGCCTTGAGGTGGTTGTGGGGACCAAGTGGGCTTCTCCCTGTGAAGGTCCCAGCTGTGTCTGTGGACAGCTGAGCAGGAGGTGGTGGGCAGTGGTTTTTACATCCAAGTTACCCAGTGCCCAGTGAGCCCTGATGGACTTTGGGAAATGGAGGAAACCCCAGCATGGAGCTGACTGCCCACTGGGGGAAACCTGTAGCTTTCCCTGTAGCCTCTGTAGGCTTCTGCCACTTCTGATAGTGTGGGGAGGACCACAAGGAGCAGAGCTGATTGTCCAGGGCACCTGCTTTCCCTTGGGGACTGTCAGCAACTTTGCCCACAGCTCACACTTCTTCAACTGCTACCATCCTGGGGTCCTCGCATTCATGGCACAAATGCTGCCGTGGACCTCCTGACACCAGGCTTGAGCTGGGAGGAGGACAGACACACATAGCAGAGCCTCAACAGCAGGGGCGCAGTGGGGCCCAGTCGCCAAGGAGAGGGGTGAGGTGGGGGTGTTGGTGGGGGCTGTGGATTTCCTCCTAGGGAGATGGGAGTGGGCACTCCCAGCTGAGGAAATGGACAAGGCCCAGTGAGAGCAGACGGGATGGGGAGCACTGTGCTTTGGCTGGAGGAGTGAGCCAGGAGGGTCTTGAGTACTGTGGGTGAAGACAGCAGGCCCGGCATGCACAGATGACTACCCCAAAGCTGTGTGACCCTGGGAGACACTTAATCTTTCTGGGCATCAGCCTCTCCATCTGTGTAGTGGGTGTTATAGTGCCCTTGGGGGCCGCTGTGAAGCCTGGGACAGATGACAGGGGCCTAGGGGCCAGGGAAATTACAGGCTGGGTCCTCAGAGACCTCCTGACTCCCATGGCCTCAGCAAGCCCTCACGTGTGCGGCTGGCCACTGTCCCCACACTGGCTGCTGTTCTTGGCCCATCTCTGGGCCATTGACTGGTATTTGCTGAAGCCATGTTGCTTTGGGCACCTGGACCCATCTTGCTCCACGCTCCTCCTGCTACCCGGGCAGCTCAAGTCCTCTTAGGTGATCCCAATGGGGCCTGTGCATTTTTTAGCCCCCTATAGCCACTGCACCATCCCCTTCAGTGGTCCTGATGCAGCCCTGGTCATGCCCCCTTCCCACCACTGACATCGGAGCTCAGGTCTCCTTCTGTCTGTGGCTGCCTGTATGCGCAGCCCCTATATGGCCTGTGCATCTTGCTGAGACTTCCTGACACTCTGTCCTGGGTTCTGCCCCATCTATTATATGCTCTATCTTCAATCACTCCCCTAGTTGGACTGAGATCCCTGTGTCTTCCTCTTGCCCCCTGGACCCCAGATGGCAGGTCCTCTGAAGACAGGAACCACACCCTCTCCATCTCCCCTTGTCCAAGGATCCAACACAGTCCGCAACACATGATAGTGGTGGTCCAGCATGTTTTGCTAAATCTTTGGATAAATTTCACTGGGGTGACAGTGGGTACTGAGCCACCATCTCCATGTGCAGGCCCTGTGGGACCATGTGGGGGACCTGTGCTACATGCGGGGATGGGACAGACACAGAATGAGCACATGGCTTTTCTGTGAAGAGAGGTGAGCACCCCAGAGGCTCACTCAGGGGTTGGGGCCCTAAGTGGGATGTGTGGCCTTTCAGAGAAGCCAGGCCTGCAGCTGTGCTGATGAGACAAGCGAACATGGGGGTCAGGGACATTCCAGTTGCTGGAAACCATGCAGAGTGGCCAGAAGGCCCTGAAACACCTGTTCTGGGAGAGCCAGTCACTGACACTGTGTCCAGGGGCTATGGTGGTGACTTCACCCAGCCTGTGTCCTTGCCATCTGCTTACACATGGCAGCAGGCCGACCACTGAGCCACAGCCTGTGTGCTTCCCATCCCCAGGGTTCCCTGGGGCCTCAAGATGCCCTGGGTCCTGGGGAAGCTTGCATGGACAGAAGGGGAGATGCGAGTGCCTACACAGGCTTCTCAGACCACCTGCTGGGACCTGCGAGTCCCCTGTCCAACTTTACCAGCTGTGACCCCCAAGGGCCCTTCTCAGTGCTGTCAGCACTGAGGTATAGATTTGGGCAGTCACAAAGGGAAGAAGAGGCCTTGAGTCTGGGAACCCACGACACTGAACAGCTGGCAAGCCCTTTTGTGTTCTCCTCTGTGGGGTTCCAGTTAACCCTTGTCCTCCGTATGTGCTCCAGGTGTCCTGCTGCAGGGGGGTGGGGTGGGCTGAGCATGCCAGTTCTCTTAACCCTGGGATCTGGACCCCTCCAGCCTTCCTTTGGCCTCAGGCAAGCCACTCACTTTTGCTGGCATCAGGCCCTTGTTCAACCAAGGGGCTCCCAGGGTCTTCCCTAATGTTAGGATTAAGCAGGCTATGCCTCTTGAGGAGTGTCTGGGATGCTGTGGTCTGGTGGAGCAGGTCATCGCACCAGAAGGTGGTCCTGTCTAAATGTGCCATTTCCATATTAAAGTGACTTATTCAGCACTTGCTCAGTGCCCAGGGTGAGCCGCACACAGAAGAAGATCAGACTCTGAAATGCTCACTGCTTTCCCTGTCATTCAGCCAAGACTTACTGAGGGAATGAATGAATGATACATTCCTAGAGGTGGCACTGAGCATTTCAGACCTAAGTTAGCCAGCTCAACCTCCTTGTGAGGTGGGGCCTGTATCCCTCATCTTGCAGATGGGGAAACTGAGGTTGAGCTGGTAACCAGTGAAGTATGGGTGTGAGCCAGGTCTGTCCTATGTCAATCTGGAACCATTTTCTTATCTGCTTCTTCGTGGTATTTCCTCTAGCCCAGCACCGGTCACTGGAACACAGATGACAGGGCTGTGTACACACATGCACATGTATACATACACATACACACTAAGATGTAGATGGCAGGGCTGTGTACCTACACACACACATACACACACACCAAGACACAGACAGCAGGGCTGTGCACACACACACACACACACACACACACACACCAGACACATATGCCTGGGCTCTGTCTTGAGTATATGATGAGCACCAAAGCAGAGGTCAGGTGAGGGAAGTTTAGGAGCAGGGAGGTCCTGTCATCTGGAAATGGGATGACCGTGGAGACAGGCCCTGAAGGACAGGGGGCATTGCTCAGTGGGAGGGAGGATGTTCTCCATGGGGAAATGTGTGGAGCAAAGGCGTGAGGAGGAAGGGGAGGGAATGTTTTGGTGGGCAGAGGTTGGGAAGGGCAGTGGGGAAATCCTGGGACAAGCAGCTTGTGTCAGACCCCGAGAAAGTCCAAAGGACTCATTCCCATTGCTGGGAACATGAGTCCCTGCAGTGGCCTCAGCCCCTGGTTTCCCAGAATCGGAGGGGGGCTTTGACCCGGAGGGGGTGGTGCCCTCCTCTGGCCTGGAGCCCTCCTCTGCCACCCCTGCAGGCAATGGGATGGTCCCCAGGTCTTAGAGTCCTCAGGATGTTCCCAGGCCCTGGGACTCCTAAGCTGGAACTGGAGCCTCTTTACCAGCCCTGATCTGCCTGACACCCTCTCACCACCTCCCAAGGAGTTTGGCCCAGGGTCTCACTGCTTGATCCCTCCCTGTGTCACTGCCTGTGAGGCGGTGAAGTGAAAAGGTGGACTTGTCCTGTCTTGGGGACAGGTACCGGTGTGGAGCCTCCTTTCTGCACTGACAGGTAGGTCAGGGTGGAGGGTGAAGGACTCCGCTGGAAAGGTCTCAGGCTTGCAAACGGAGCCTTGCTAGTGAGTACTCAAGTTATGGCCCCTCGGGCCTCCCCTGTTCTGGCACCCCCAGTGTGAACTGCAGTGGAATTCTTATGGCTGTCCCCTCTCCAGGTGGATGTCCCAGAGCCGGCGGCTGCAACGAGACAGGCATGTTGGAGAGGCTGCCCCTGTGTGGCAAGGCTTTCGCAGACATGATGGGCAAGGTGGACGTCTGGAAGTGGTGCAACCTGTCCGAGTTCATCGTGTGAGTGCCACTGCTGGGCATGGGATTTGCTCTGACCACAGCGCTGCCCACTGCCCAACCACTGCCTGACCACAGCCTGACCGCACTCTACCCAAGGCCTCACCCATGCCCCACCCACAACCCACCGTAGGCCGCCCACAGCCCTTTTATGTGCTGCCCCGCACTTTGCCCAGGGCCCAAACCACGCTCCTATTCATACTCTGCTCTTGGCTCTGGCCACCCCACCCATATCCCACTGGCACATCACTCACAGCCCTGCCCATGCCCCGCCCCTGCCCACGGCATTTGTGCTCCCCATACCCACAGCGGGTTCCCAGCTTCCTATCCCCCATTCCGCATCCTCACTCTGATGTTCTAGCAATTCTACACTGTGCCTCTGCTTCTCCCTCTCCTCTGTTATTTGGGAATCTTCCCCATGCCTGCTTTTCCTCCTGATCCAGATTAGTGCCCTGCCCTGGGAGTGTCCAGTTCGGGGGTTCCCTGGCCTGGGGGTGCCCTGTCTGCAGGGTGCTCTGCCTGGAGGTCCCCTGCCCGGGGAGTGTCCAGTTTGTGGGTGGCCTGGCCTGGGGGGTGCACTCTCCCAGGGGCGGGTGCTGCCCTACCCCAGGGGGTGCCCTGGCCTGGGGGATGCCTTGCCTGGAGGGTGCTCCGCCTCTCCTTAACAGCTAGAGCTGGGTGGACATTGTCATGTGTGTCTTTCTTATAGCACCAGTCATGGCTGGGTCTGTCCTCAGTGGTCAGAGGACTGAGAGGAATTGGGTTCCATTGGTTTATACCAGGTGTAATTGTGGACCACACCTTGTGGTGAAGGGAGGGCCCTTTGTTCTAGAAGCTTCTTAGGTTTTTTATCTCCTTACCTCCTTGGAAATCGCTCATGGCTTCACAGTCCTCTGCCCCACCCCACTCCACCTCTGGCTTTGCAGTCTTGTGCCACCCCCTGGTGGCTGCTGCCAGACCCAAAATGTGCTGGCCTCATGCTTTGGCATGTTAGCACCCCAGCCCCTGCCTTCTGTAGAGACACTGACCATGGCCCTGCCCCAGGAAGCCTCCCTGGCCCTGGCCATTCTGGTGGCCCAGCAGATGGGGGCTCCTTGAGGCTGTCACATCTGCAGCCCCACTGTGTGGGGGAACTGCTTGCTGAACCAAGTGGAATGGAATTCTGAGTCTGCTGGGAAGGGGTGCTGGGATTCAGGAAAGGGTTTTGCAGGCTCCTCCTGGTCCTTAGTGAGCCTGGACACAGGCCTGGAATGGACCCACGGGTGGCGGTGGAGTCAGGGAAGAGGAGGTCATAGCTTCATAGCTTCTGGTCTCGCTCCTCTCTGTAACCTGCTAAAGCCTCGGTAAATAGACTAAATAGAGACGTCCAGCCCTGGTTTGGGAGGACAGGAGTGGAGGCAACCCAGTGGGCATTTAGGAGTCAGCGAGTGAGTGGGCAAGAGCCACTGACTGAGTGCCCTTCGTGAAGTCAGACCTGATGCTGGAAAAGGGGAGCTGGGAACAGCCAGGTTAACATTGTGGAGGCCTCCCGAGACCCGGCCGGTAGCACCAGCTCCCAAGAGAGGGGCAAGAGTGGCTGATTAGCAGTGAGGTGTCCAGAGCCCTCCTCCACCCCAGCTGGACACTAGAGGTGTATTCTTGGAGCTGGTGACACCAGGGTTTCTGGGCCTCCCCACGTAACTGAGAACGTGGCACAGTGTCCCAGAGAGGGAGGCTGGAGAAAGCGGCTGATATGCATTATCTTTTGCCACTGGGTCCAGGAGAGTGGTCTAGGGTAGGATTGGAGCTGTCCTTTCTGAGGAGTGAGACCAGCCAAGAGGAAGGGCCTAGAAGCAGTGACGCCCTCCAACCCCTGTAAGCTCTGGGGACGAGCTCTTCTGCAGGGTCCCAGTGTCTCATCAGCTCTCAGTCCCCACTCCCAGTCACGAGTGTCCAAGCAGGGTCCCTGGAAATCTGATCTAAGGCTCTGACCCTGAAGGACAGAGACCAGAGAGATGGAATCAAGCAACCCCGGGGGCCATGCACCAAGAAGAAAACTCCAAACGTCACGACTGATATCTTCAGAGGGCAAACAACTATCTCTCATGTGATCAGTGAGAACAAAGAAAGAGCTTTAGAAATGGAGGACACGATAGAAGTGAAATGGAATAGAAAGGTTGGAAGGGAGATGTTGAGGAAATCTCCCAGGAATAGGAGAGATAGAGAGAAGATGATTAGGAGGTCAGTGGTCAGTCCAGGCATAACACCAAGATAGGAATTCTAGAAAGAGAACAGGAGAATGGAGGGATAAAGGGCTCTCACCAGGGGCTGAGGGCATGAGCTTGCAGCTGGTGAGGGCTTGCCCAGTACTGGCAGAAGGGAGGAAAATGTCCCATATGGACCCTGGAATATCAGAGCTGTGGAAACAAAGGAAAACTTCTACAGCTATCCAGAAGGAGGAAAAAAATGAGCTCCAGGTTGGAGATGAAGGGATCAGAGGCCTTCAGGCTCCCCCACCGCAGTCCTGGAAACCGAGGACTGTGGGATGCAATGACCTGAGGATTTTGGACTGTGATTTCTCAGCTAGTGTGCTATTTCCCGCCAATTTGTCCACTAATTAGGGAGAAACGAAAATACTGTCAGACATGTGGCACCTCCAGCATCTTATTCCCACGTACCTTTCTCAAGCTCTGGTGGCTGTGCGCCAAGGTGTGGAGCAAACCACGACAAAGGAAGCTGTGAGACTTGGGGAGCAGAGCCAAGGCAGGAGAGGGAAGCCCCAGGGAGGGTGGTGCCCCAGTGTGGCAGCACGCCCTGGGTGGAGGCAGCCTGGCCCACGTGGAGGTCACCTGATGCTTATCTGACATGGCGACTGCCTGCCCAAGCCCTGCAGCCCAGCTCAGTCGAGAACAAAGGACACCCCTCTCTTTCCCCTGAATGTTCGTTCTGCTTTGGTCCCCACTGAAGCAGGGTGGGCCTTGGTGAGCTTAGAGGAGAGGTGGCTTGCTCCCCTCAATAGGACTGGTCCACATGACGGCCCCATCAGGAGTCATGGCTGGGAAGACCCTATTCCCCAAACTCGCCCATGGCCTGCCTGTGGCCTTCCCTGGGGAGGGGTCTCATTGCCCCTCGGGGCAACCAAAGTGTGTCCTCTCCTGGGAACCTCCCTCCAACAGCAGCAATGGGCTCCTTCTGCTCCCAGTTAAGGAGCATTGCTATGGGATTTCCAAATGCAACACTATATTGCCTGGGAACACACACTCAGGTGGTGAAACAAAGCAAGGTGGGCAAACACCCCAGAGGTGGGTGGGGGGAGAGGGAGTCTGACTGGGGGTTTGCCCGGCTTCCAGCCTGCTGGGCTCCTCTCCTTCCCATCCTGGGTTGTGGTGCATCTTTTTTAGGGAGAGTGCTCTGGGGAGCCTGACTGAAGGAGGAGTGGGGAGGCCCCAGATTATCCAGGGGATGAATAAATCATAAGTAGTTCCCGGTTTTCTAGAGAAGCACTGAATGTGGACCTCTCTAGATATGTGACAAAAATGTAGATTTTGTGGATCCACAGAGATGGGTGCTGTGCTCAGCTCTGCCCCAAACCTAACAGCTGGGGTGGGCTCACTCCATGACCTACGCTGTGCCAGGCACTTGCTGGGCCACATGGACCTCAACTCATTTGGTTCTCTCAACCACCTGATTGGATAAGTGTTATTAAACCCACTTACAGATGAGGAAACTGAGGTCCAGGGAGGATAAATGACATGGCCCATATCACAAAGATGGTGAGTGGCTGAGCTGGAGTTGGAGAGGCCCTGCCACGTTGGCTCTGCAACCTGAGCCTGAAGCCACTGTCCATGCTGTCTTCTGGGATTACCTCTGCTCCGTGGGCTTCTCCATGTGGCCTAGCTTTGGCCGGGAGTGGGGCTTTCAGCCCTGCCTCACCTCCTCTTGGGACGGTTCTGGGGCTGCACATCACTCCTCTTGCCCTGTAGACCCACTGTCCACAGAGGGTCTTCTCCAGGGTCTGTCTGACTCATCTCAGCCCTGGGGATGGTTGTTGGGGGTGGCATTCCTGGGTAGCAGTTCAGTGGAATGACTGGAGACACAGAGGTTACCGCATGTGATTCTCATCACACACATAGATGCTGGGAACTTCTGAAGGTGAAGGCTGTTGCAGTGTTGTTAGACGGCTCCCCAGCTCCTGGATCAGCTGGCGGGGGGTTGGGGTGGACAGCAGGCCACTGAATCTGAGGCCCTGTGGGAGAAGCAGGTCAGGGGAGATGAGGGTTTGTCCATGGACCTAGCTGTTGAGGTGTCTCTAATGCCTGGGCATGTCTCAGGCACTGCATTGTGGCTGAGGCCCAGGAGAGCCAACAGCTCTGTACTTGGATTCGAGGCTGTTCCTTTTGCTCTGGCTGTTCTCTGCTGACACTACCTGGAAAGGCACAGGTGTGTGTCTGACCTACATTTCAAGGTGCTGAGAGCCAGCCTTGGATCAGTCAGGAACTGGGCTGAGTGACTGTACCTGGGCATCCCAGACCCTTCCTGGGGCATGGGGTTGGGAGACCAGGAGAACCCTGGGTGGAGTAGGTCAGAGTCCCTGTTTCCTACCCCTTTCTGATGCTTTGGGAAATCTACACCCAGATGATGTTCCATGCAGGAAGCAGCTCTTTCCTGTGGATGGGCCAGATCAGTGGCTCCCTCCTGGGACAGCGCAGGAAGGAGGAGATGGGCTACTTTCCCATGGAGAAGCCAAGGCAGGACCCTTCACACTCCTGCATCTGTCCTCATGCAGCACAGACGTGGGGAAGTGCTAGCCCTGCACAGAGGGGGTGGCATCTGGGCAGGAGTCCATCTAGCTTTGTCTAGAACATCCTGAATGAGTGGCTGCCACTCTAGGCCTTGCAGACCCCAATGACAGGGAGGTCATCACCTCCACAGGCTGCCCATTGGACCAGGTGGTGGCTGGGAAGTCCGTTATGCTGAATTGACCTCTGGGTCTTGGTGGCTGTAGCCCTTGGTCAGCATGAGGACTGTCCAGAGCCTGTGCTTGGCGGGCATGGAGCATCATGGGTGGTTTGCTGAGTGCCCTTCCCATCTTTAATCTCATGGACAGGGGGCCCCACAGGAGGAGGCTCCACATGTCCTGCTAGATGGGGCCAAAGGAGGCAACTTCTGAGTAGGAGATGAAGAGGCAGGGACTGGGGCTCACAGGTCTGACTCTCACTTGGCCACCACCTGGCACATGAGGGCAGGCTGACTTGATTAGGAGGTGGCTGGCCCCTGGCCTCAGAGAGACCCTCCTCTCGGGCTCTTAGGGTATCTTGGATGATGAAGGCTTTGCAGGTTCAAGTGGCCGTGATCCAGGCACCCTTTGGCCCTGCAGAAGCATGGCTTGGTGTGTACTCTGGGCAGACCTGTGTAGTGCTTGGAGGTCCAGGGAAGCTGGGCTGAGACCCTGGATCCTGGGAGCTCATGGCCTCAAAGGCAGCAAGTCATGGTCATTGTGATGCAAATGTGGGCAGGGGACACAGGGAGTGGGTCATGGGCACAGATGACCCTGTGGCCAGAATGGGGATTTTCCAAGGCTGGGCTGTGAGTAGGTGGCCAAATGGGACTGTACCCAAACCACCCCACCCATCTTCCTGGCCTCAGGTCAGGGTAGGTGTGAGGGGAGATGGCGAGAGCCTGGCTTTCACCTCCTCTGCTTTTGCAGGTACTACGAGAGTTTCACCAACTGCACCGAGATGGAGGCCAACATCGTGGGCTGCTACTGGCCCAACCCCCTGGCCCAGGGCTTCATCACTGGCATCCACAGGCAGTTCTTCTCCAACTGCACCGTGGACAGGGTCCACTTGGAGGACCCCCCAGATGAAGTTCTCATCCCGCTGATCGTTATACCCGTCGTTCTGACTGTCGCCATGGCTGGCCTGGTGGTGTGGCGCAGCAAACGCACCGACACGCTGCTGTGAGGGTCCGGGTGAGATGGAGTGGGTCACACCTGGCAAGCTGGAAGAAAGTTCCCTGGGGATGGGAGAGCGGGTGGGTGCTGCCAATCTCCAGCTACTGTGGCCACACCCCACCTGGTCATGGGCAGAACCCTCCCTTCCTGGGCTGACCTGCTCCCTTGAGGCCAGCCTGCTCCCTGGCTGAGGCTCAGGCTATCCGCCCAAGCTCTTTGCTCGTTCTAGGGCCAGTGGAGGAAAATGTGATAAGGCCAGAGCTTGTGTGCTGGGCACAGAAATCACCTGCTGCATCCTGTGCTCCGCAGGCTGGGCCGGAGCCTCTGCCCGGAGGTGTCTATGCTATTTCTTAGCACAGAATCCAGCCTAGCCTTAGCCGCAGTCTAGGCCCTGCTTGGACTAGGACTCCTGGCTTGACCCCATCTCTGGTTCCTGCCCTGGCTCCTGCACCAGCCCCAGCTCCTGCCTACATCCAGGCAGAAAGACAGGCAGGGGCTCTTGGAAGACGTTCCATGCTGTGACCTCCGAGCCCTCCTGGTGGGAAGACAGCTGGAAAGGCTGGGAGGAGAAGGGAGGGGCTGGGGGTTCCCAGGAGCCATGCATGGCCTGCAGAGTCCATTCCATCACGATGCTGTGCCCACTATGGGCTGTGTCCATGACGAGAGGCTGGAGTGGGGGTGTGTTAGAGCCCCTCACCTGGGCTTGCTGCGCGGATGGGGCCTGGGCCTCCTTCCTACAGGGGCCCCTCTGTGGGTGAGGAGCCCTCTGGAATGGCATCCCATGAGCTTGTGGCCTTTATCTGCTACCATCTGTGTTTTATCTGAGTAAAGTTACCTTACTTCTGGAATTTCTTGTTTTGTTTCATGTTATTCAGAGAGATGGTGCATCTCTTGGGACTGATGAGTTCCCTGTACATATTGTACAGATAGGGAACAGCTGAGGTTCCAGAATCCCAGAATGTCAGCCCTCAGGGTGCTCAGAGAGTGTTGCAATAAGAGAGGGGCCTGACAGGAGGAAGGACTTGCCTAGCTACTCGCAGCCCCTTGGGCACTTCCCACCCCTGACCCATCGGTTTGAGGATGACAGGGATTTCTCTCTCTTCTGTTTTCCCTTTGCAACTGCCTTGGGCTTGCTAGGACCCCTGCCTGGGTTTTCTGGGGTCCGAGAGGCCCTGGTCAGGTCTGGCTGGGGGCAGATGCTGGTCCTGGGGGGGTCCCTAGAGCAGGCGGAGGGGCTTTATCTCCAGGCCTCTGGCCAGGCCCTTGTCCAGGCTCCAGTTCTGTGGACCTGCGTCTTTTGCATGTGGGCTGTTGGATACAGTGTCTTCTTGCTGAATCCCAGGACCCCTGTGAGTGGAGGCAGGCACGACCCTGGTAGTTCCTCTGCCTTTAGAGGCCCAGCTCCCCTTCAATGCCCAGGCAGGCAGGTTCTGGCACTGGGGACCTGCATGGTGGATGCCACTGGACCGGAGGTCTGGGTGGGTGGCCTGAGCCTGACCCCGTTGGGGGCACAGTGTAGGGGACAGAATCTGAGTCTACTCCATGTTCTTGGGGCAGCCTTGGCTGGGCATGAAAGGTTGTGATCCCCACCACCTGAGCCTTGGCCAGCTATCTCTGAGATGGGGCACCATCTACCCGATGAGGTGACTGTGTGGAGACAGGGAGGTCAGCGTGCCCACAAGTGTCAGGCCATCTGGCCTGCAGTGGTGGCTCTGTGTTCAATGGATCCTGGAGTCTCTCATGGGGCCTCTGTGTAACTTGCTCCCTCCAGCCCATTCTGATTCCAGAACCACTCTGCACTGGGGTCGGGGCTGCTATGGTAGAGGTGCAGCCTTGCCCCTTGGCTCGCATTAGGCACCCCCTGGTTGTGCATTCCTGAAGAAATGCTTGAAATGTGCGGCTGGAACCCCCCAACAGGGGGCTGGGACACCTGCAGCTACCTCCTGGGTCCCCTGGAACCCAAGCCCTGGAAGCTGCTCCGAGTAGGGAGTGAGCCTGGAGTCACACTCTGGCCTCCTCCCAAGCTCTTGGGCACTGTCTTCTGATCTGCTACCTCCTCCCTGGGGACAGGGGTCCTGGGGGGCCCGGTGAGATTTCTGTGAGGGTTTGGATTCCTGGGGATGGAGTCCAATGAGGGGTGTTCTGGAGGCTGGGAGGTCCCAGGGCAGGGCCCTCAAACACTGTTTCCAGGCTAGGTAAATCGTCAGGCTCTAATTCAGCCAGATGCTGCTCTTGCTGAGTGCACTCTGGAGACAGCTTGAGTTTTTCTGCGATGCAAACTCCAAACTCGGCAGGAGTTTCGAGCTCCCTCACCGGGGACAGGGCCAGTGGGTGCAGCTACACTGCTGTGTGGGCAGATTGAGGAGTTGGGTAGGGAGCCAGGAGGCCTGTCCACATAACCCTGCAGAGGCTCACAAGGCAGGAAGGGACATCAACATTTATTCAGCCTTGATCAGGTGAAAGAGAAGTAATTATTCAGGGAGTAAGAGGATATCTATTCATGTTTCCTATTTGAATCTTCTTTCAATTTTTACTTCTCCATGTGTTTTCTCCAGGGCACCAAGGGTCTAGGGTGCCAGGCCCACAAAGGGAATGTGCTTGTGTGGGTGTATGTATCTATGTGTGTGAGCGTGTGTGTGAGGGTGTATGTGTGTTGGTGTGTACATGTGAGTGTGTGTTGGAGGCAGGGATAGTGTGTGTATTCTAGGAGCTTCCTTATAGAAAAGTCTCTTACATTTCATCACAGTCCATGCCCTTTGTCACATGAAAATATTACTACTTGTAAGTGAGAAGAATGAATGCCAGCAACTCTTGGGGACTGTTGTGGCTGGGGTGTGTCTTTAATCATTTTAATCCGCCAAGGTGTTTGCACCACTGTGTTGAGAGCTATGGGGATCACAGAGACATACAGGGCATAGCCTGACCCCCAAGGGTTCCCCGACTTGTTGGAGAGGCAGATATGCAAGGCCCAAATGCAGCGTGCACAGTGAGTGAGGCAGCTGAGAGGTAGATTCCTCCGGGGACTTTGAGGAAGGTTGATGGTTGATGGAGAGGGTTTTTAAGCTGGATCTTTAAGGGTGAGTAGGAGTTTTCCACTGCAGGAGAAGAGTGTCATGAACAAAAGCCCAGAGATGTGCAAGAACATGGTGTGGGTGGAGCCCAGGCTGTGTGGGTCAGGTGGGACTGAAAGTGTGAGCAGGGCCCAATTTGAGGAGGCAGGAGGGGACGGTTTGGGAATGAAGGTCTCTGCAAATGCACATTATTTAAGTCATTGATGGCTTCTCTCATGGGGTCTCTGTGTAACTTGCTCCCTCCAGCCCATTCCGATTCCTGAACCATGGCACTGGGTGCCATGCAAGGCTCTGGGAGACAGTGGGAAGGGAGCTGCTATTTCTGCCCTGCAGGGAAAGGGAGAGACTCTCCATATCAAAAACACATCGGCAGGGACTGAGCTCCAGGCAGGAGCGAGGGGTTGGCTTCCAACATGGTCCTTGAGAAGGGGAGGCACTGCTTGTCCACAGCCTTATCCCTACCTGCTGAGAGCCACGCACTGGGCAGCTCCTGGTCCTCTCGATGCCCACTGGCACAGCAGATCATGAGCACCAGGGCACACTCAAATCCCCTACCTCCGTGAGACTACTGGATAAGGTTCCAGGAAGCGAGAGCGTCCACGGGTGAGAGGAGTGGGCCGGAGGGTGGGGGCTGGATTTTCCTGAGGGGTGCTGAGGAGTGAAGTGGACTGGCCAGAGGCTGCTGGCCCAGGCCGTTTTGCAGAAAGCAATGGGAAGGGTGTGTTAGAGGTGCAGGTCACATGATGGGAGCAGCACATAGCAGAAGCGAGGGATCTTGAGGGGTCTTGGGCAGGAGGACCAGCCCCACCTCACCCCATGGGTGGGGACAGTGGAGGGAAGCTGGGGGCATCCACTTCAGCTCTAGCTTCCTGTTGACAGGGAAGGACGGTCTGTCAGGGGACGGAGGGCCCCTCCCTCACACAGGCATCTCTGTTTCCTTCAGGCCCTGGGCCAGCCTCCGCTTCCCTCAGGGTGGTTTCTGCTCTATTGGCCATTGAGGCAGCGTGACCCTTCCTCCCTGAGCGGGAGAATGTTCCGTCCTGACCGTTTGCTGCCAGGGCTGTGAGCTCTGTGTCCATCTCTGTTCACACAGAGAGGCTGGCTGGCATTTCAAGGCACTGTCTTAATACCCCGGTGGCCCCTTCCCTGCAAGCCCCTACAGCCCTCCCCTGAGTGTCCTTGCTCAGACTGGCCTGGGCTCGTGTATCACAGGCATTGCGGCCAGGTGGCCTGTGATGCATGTGTCAGCTTTGGTTACATGCCTGGCATAAGTGGAGACACAGCGATGGAGTAGCCACCCTGGAGGGCGCACAAGACGTGGTACCAGGGAGCAGAAGTGGGGGCCGAATATGTAGAGCCTGCTTTGGGGTAACCGAAGGGAAGAAGGAAAGCAGGACCGCAGGAGCATGGGGCCTGCACTGTTACCCACCACAAAACCGCCTGACGTCCAGGAGGCCCACTCCTGGCCATGGTTACCAAGGAAGCAAGGTCGAGGAGAGAGCTGGTTGAAAATAACTTCCAGGCGGGCGCCGTGGCTCACGCCTATAATCCCAGCACTTTGGGAGGCTGAGGCAGGCGGATCATGAGGTCAGGAGATCGAGGCCTTCCTGACTAACACGGTAAAACCACGTCTCTACTAAAAATACAAAAAATTAGCCAGGCGAGGTGGGGGGCGCCTGTAGTCCCAGCTACTCAGGAGGCTGAGGCAGGAGAATCGCTTGAACCCAGGAGGTAGAGGTCGCAGTGAGCCAAGATCACACTACTGCACTCCAGCCTGGGCGACAGAGCGAGACTCCTTTTCAAAGAAAACAAAAATCAAAAACAAACCAAAAAAACCCTTCCTGTCCTTTTTTTTTTTTTTAAATAAAATTCAGTTAAAATTGGATTCACTCAACTTGAAATATAGTTGAAATGATTCCGGCAAATGGAGGGTGATCAGTCAGCACCAGGTGGCGAGGACAGGCCACTGGGAGGAAGAAGCCTCCTGAAGGTACAGGCCTTAGTCAAGGAGCTGAGCAGGAAAGTGGAAGAGATGACTGGAAAAGACCAGTCTTGGCACCTCTGACCTACCTGTACCAAGCACATTGTTGGCCACATGTGGACCCCACCGGCCTGAGCCTCCTGAGGGGAGCCTGCCATTTGCAGGACTGGGAGGCCGTGCACTGGGCTGGCTTCAGCATTGGGGC
Source organism: Hylobates moloch (assembly GCF_009828535.3). NCBI lineage: Eukaryota > Metazoa > Chordata > Mammalia > Primates > Hylobatidae > Hylobates > Hylobates moloch. The sequence continues at coordinate 124,078,944 of NW_026652276.1, read as the reverse complement.
CTGGCTCCTTTCCTGACTTGCTGAAGGGCTGCAGGAAATCCCCCCACACCCCTATCCCATCTCAGTTTCCTCTGTCAGTCATGCAGTGGATCTGTAAGGGGGCCTCAGTGCATCCTGGGACCCCACCCTTCTTGTCCTTCCCTGAGACACCCTCATTCTGTCTGGAATCCTCTGTGGCTGCTTTTCCACAAACTACACTCACTGGCAGAGTGACCCCTGGGGCTTTGGGGCTCCGGGTATTATCAACATGGTAATGAGCCGGCAGGCCTGTCATGGACACCTGGGGGGCGATCGTGCTTGTCCACAGTTAGGTTTTCTAATGTATTTCTCTGTCCCTGGCTGTGACAGCCTGTGGAACTCAGAATGGAAGACAGGAAGGGGCCTGGACCTTTGTTCCCACCCTGACCGGAGGCAGCAATCTTCCTCTTGCATGCCAATGTCATTGTATACCTTGCTTCTGGCGCTGCTGACCCCACGTGGCCCAGAACATTCCTTTGGGTCTCCTCAGTGAATCAAACATGTCCCTATTCCAGTACATTTCTATTAAAATCTGCTGAGCCCCACAAAGAACCAGGCACTACTAGGAGCTTCCCGTAGGTTTGTAAACTTACATGCACTCAAGCCGCTTGTCCCCAGGCACTGTGTTGGATTCAGCCTGTGGCCACTCATCCTCACTCAACCCTCCTGCTGTACCTACAAACGCCTTCCATGAGTTGCCTAAAATTAAACATTAGTAAATGTTGAATGGATCCAACTGGAGAGAAAGATGTTCCTTTGCTTTAAGCATCTATGCTCCATATGTTTTGTTTTTAAGTAGTTTCATTCAGAAGGATGTGAAAGGGACTCTGTTCCACAGCTGCACTGGTTCATGGTGGCAGAATAATCACAAGATGAAACAATCGTATCATTGCTTTTCCAGCAAAGTCAGGCACTGTGCTCACAATACACTGCATTCATGGAAGCCTCTTTGTTATAGGGATTTGCTTTGCTCTAGGGGCACTCTTTTAATTTTACAGTTAGAGGATTGAGTTCTCAATTAAGGGATCAGCAACAAATAGATATTAGGTATGATCAATTAGCTCTCTGGGAAGTACGGATGTTCTTTCAGTTGCCTAGCACTAATTAAACAAGTGTCTTGCCTTGTGAGGGGGAGAGACTCATAAAGACACCCTCTTTTCTCTCTAGAGCTGTCTGTCTTGGAGCCTTGGAGATGAGACTTGTACACAGACCACTCCCTATGGAGCAGAATGAGGCCAGTCCCTCGGAGAGTTAGGTGGAGAGAGGGCGCCCATGGAGGATTAGGTTAGGCTCAGCTCCATGCCCTCGAGGAGCCCACAAAGGAAGGGGCATTAAAGCCAGGTTTTAGATGATAGGTAGGACTGGAGGATGCAGAGAAGCAGCTGTGTATAGCATCATAGCTTCAAAGGATTCAGAGCAGGATTGTTGGAGACAGGAGGAGAGATTGACCAGTTCATAATCACCATGGGAGATTTGCAACAGCTCTCTTTCAGGAATCAAAAGATCAAGGAATTAAGTAAACACACATTAAAAAGTAGGTATATACAAGTTTTAAATAATAAGCTTCATATAATATATATCTAATATTTATCATCTATCTCTCCATTTATCTGTCAATACACCCCCAAAGAGAAATATCCATTCTTTTTGAATATCCATGAGAAACTGACAAAAATTAAAATGATGCTGGCCACATTCTTGGACTAATAGGTAAAGAAAACAATCTTTTTGTTATTGAAACACCAGGGGTTTGGTCTAGGTCCTGCCGCTCACCCGCACAGAAAGCCCATTACTGAGACAATGGAGTATTGCCAAGGAAGAAGGCTTTACCTGGGTGCTGCTGCTGATGAGAATGAGAGAGCAGTCTCCAATCTGTCTCCTCAACAGGCTAAAATTCAGGGTTTATGGAGCAGGGAAGAAATGTGACTACGTGTGGGAAAACAGGAATTAGCGAGGGTTAAGGAAGAGGAGTTGGTCAACAGGAAGCAGGTGGTCAGTTAGGCAATTATATTAGTCCGTTTTCATCCTGCTATAAAGAACTGTCAGAGACTGGGTAATTTATAAAAGAAAGAGGTTTAATTGACTCACAGTTTAATGTGAGACATGGCTGAGGAGGCCTCAGGAAACTTAACGATCATGGTTGAAGCTGAAGAGGAAGCAAGGCATGTTCTTTACAAGGTGGCAGGAAGGAGAAGTGCTGAGCGAACGGGGAAGAGCCCCTTATAAAGCCGTCAGATCTCGTGAGAACTCACTGTCACGAGAACAGTATGGGGAAACCACCCCCATGATTCAATTACCTCGACTTGGTCTCTCCCTTGACACGTGGGGTGTATGGGGATTATGAAGATTACAATTCAAGATGAGATTTGGGTGGGGACACAAAGCCTAACCATATCAACAATCATGATGGGCGAGGGGTCTGGTGTCTCATCGTCCAGATGCAGTGATCTGGTGAGTTTCAGGTCCTTGATACTATCTGGGAAGCCTGATGTTTGAAACTCAGGAAAGGCAAATGTACATTTCTCAAAATTTTAAGACTGGGACAATTTCTATTTTAATTCAAAAAAAACAAAAACATCAGTTCTACGGGACAATTGGACTGGTTTCATTTTCACTTGGAAATTTAAAAAAGCCTTCTATATAATCTTGGATTCAAGAAGAAATAAAAATGGAAACCACAAACTATTTACAAATTAATTATAAGAAAAGTACCAGCCTTATATCAAAACTACATGAGATATGTTTATACACACACAATGGGGATTAGTATGTGAAGTATCTAGCACCCAGCATGACCACGACAAGGGCTCTGACCAGTCAATGGGGAGATAGTTGTTTAAAAGCATGTGGCACCTCCCGCCTCTCTCTTTTGTTCTCTTGCTCCAGCCATGTGAGATGTGCCTGCTTCCCCTTCGCCTTCTGCCATAATTGAAAGTTTCCTGTGGCTTCCCTAGAAGCAGAAGCTGCTTTGCTTTCCTATACAGCCTGCAGAACCATGAGCCCATTAAACTTCTTTTCTTTGTAAGTTACCCAGTCTCGGGTATTTCTCTATAGCAGTGTGAGAACAGACTAATACAGTAGGGGTGTGTTGAAAGGGTCCTGGTTTGATTATAAATTAATTTACTTTTTGGTGAACCTTTTGGCAGTCTCCATGGAAAAAGAGAGGCATTCTGTTTAAACCAGCAGCCCTAGAGACATATTCCAGTGTAAGAAACATATATGAGGATGTTCCTTTCAGCATTGTTGCTGTAGCAACAGATTAGAAACTAAACCAATGTTCAGCTAAGGTGGCCAGGCCTTTCTGAGAAGCTCAAGTGTGAGCCACAGCCCGAACAGGAAAGATCTGGGCAACACTTCTCAAAGTGGGGGGTCTGTGGACCAGCAGCATTGCTGGGGAGCTTGTTAGAAACACATATTCTTGGCTCCACCCGGACCACTGGACCACAAACTCTGGGGCAGGCCCAGCACTTGTCATTTTAACAGTGTTCCAGGGGGTTCTGAGGCTTGGGTTTGGGAACCAGTGGCCCAGAGCAGTGAGGTTCTCAGCCCTGGTTGCATGTTAGAGTCACCTGCAGAGCTTGTAAAAGTTCCAGTCTGGGGCCCTATCCCCAAAGACCAACTACATCAAAATCTCGGGGTGTGGTGCCCCAGTGTGAGCAGGTGACTTTAGTAGGACTAAGATTGAGGGCCCTTGGACCTTCAGGCCCTCAGGGCCTCGGACCAGGCTCCATGACTGCAGGTATCAAGTTCAGCTGGGTGTTCAGGTTCCACCTGGCTGGTGCCCACTTTTCTGGTCTGGGGCAGAGCCACCCAGAAGTTGGTATTTTTTACAAGCTCCCCAGGTGATTCTAAAGTTTGAAAACTACTGCAGACTTATAGTTCTCACCCCAGACTGAGTGTCCCCAAAAGGAGGCGAGGGTTGAGCCTTTGAAGGAGGAATGGGTGAGGGGTGGGCGAGTGAAGGGGTGGGGCAGGCAAGATTTTTTTCTGGTGTGGGGAGAAGCATTTGCAAGTTCCAGCCTCTGTGATTTGCACCTTAGAAGACCACTGTGACCCCTGTGGAGGATGCAGGACGCAATGCAGGGCGAGGAGGTTGGGGGGATTTCAGGGAGTCCAAGGAAGACCCCAGCAGGTGCGCTGGTGTCACAGTGCAGGGTGCAGAGGGGTGGGTTGATGGTGGAGGAGGGAGGGATGAAGGTTATCTCCTGGGCCTTACTGTTTTCTGAGATGGTGAAGACCAGACAGGACGTTTTCCAGTCCAGAAGGTGCTCCAGCCACAGGATGTGATGACATCGGGCAGCAAGGGAAGCCAGCAGGGCAGGTGGACAGCCGAGTCTGGACCTAGGGGTGGTTTGGGCTGGATGTGGACATTTAAAGCCATGGGCTTTAAAGATCCCAGAGCTCACTTGGGGCTGAGGCCCGAGGCTGGGAAGAGGAGATGCAGCCAGCGGGACAGGAGGGGCTGAGGCCCTTGTTCTTAAGTGGAGGCTGAAGTGGGTGAATCGGGGGGCTTGGCTTAGAGGGAGGGGACAGAAGAGCTGCACAATTTCTGAGAGATCCTTTCTCCCTTGAGGACATCATTCGGCTGTCATTTTGCATGGACTGCTTGGCTGCGCCTGCTGGACTTGTGTGTGCGCAATGGACCGGCAGCCTCCTCTTAGGGTTGACTGCTCCAGTGAAAAGGCAGGTGACCCACAGTGAGCTAATAGGGTGCTATGACTTCTGGTCTGGGTGGACAGTCTATGGGGTGTGAGATGCCTTCCCTCTGCCAGGACCTGCAGAATTAGAGAGCACCTGCTGGATGCCTTTGCAGAGTCTGTGCTGCAGATGAGGACATGGCCCCTGAATGGGAGGGAGATGACTCACCCTACTTCTAACTTTGCGACAATAAAAATGATGAGAGGCGGACACGACAGAGATGATGTTAACAGCTCCAGACTCCACACTGGGGCATCCATAGTTTGGACATTTATCTGTACCTTTAAATTTAATAGTGGGTCCTCAGACTCCAGAGTGCTGTTTAGGGTAACATGATTGATTGACTGTTCTAGGGTTAATTAAAAATAAAACTATCTCCAATGCGGTAGTTTCATACCATTTTTTGAATCATAATAAAAGTAGTCAGGGCATCTAGTTTTGAAGCTTCCAGAACCCATTTGTGTGTTTGTAAGGGTCTTGAGAATTTTATAACAATGTTGAAGAATGTTTTATTGTGTTGCAGCTTTTCAGAAATGATTTTTTTTCTGGGACAAAACTTGGTTTAGGAATAATGTTCCAGCAAGTCCTATTCAGCAGTAGTCATGGATCTAAGGTACCATTTATTGTAAAAATTATTCAAGTACAAAAGGGACAAAAAGATGGTTTAAGTTTAGTTCTCTTAAATCATAAAGATGTCATCTTCTTGACCCCTGGGTAAGGATGACCCAGCAGGATTTACTGCTGTCTCTGATGATCAGGTAATGTTGAACTTGTTGGGAGAATGCAGCGTTTCTGGGGGTTTTGTCTGTGAATATGTTCTGCTGGAATTAAGCTCCTTGGTACGCAGCTCCAAATGGTGAACCAGGGTCTGAAGGTCTGAAGGTCAGATCATGGCTTGAAGGTCAAGGTAGTGGTTTATCATATGCCAGCGGTACCTGCCCTCAGCTGTATTACCTAAGGGTGTGAGGAGGACTCTTCCTAAAAAGCCACTACCTCTTCATTGTCATTTATCCACCTGTCTGCCATTTGCAAGTGGCTCACATCTGGCAGGGGAAACAGTGATGTCCACCCATAACCGAACTGTGCTGTGGTAGGAACTAGGTGGAGGGGTGAGCAGGGCTGTATGACACAAGAGGACTTGCTCAGGCTGGCTTCTGTTCATTCGTGGGTTTCCATGTGGGTGGGACTGAGTCAGTTTCAATCACTGTGTTGGGTGATATTTACTGGGTGCCCACGTTGTGCTGGTTCTGGGAGGACGTCTCAGTTATTGTCATCATGGTTATTGAGGAGCTGTTTTCCATGCAGGTTCCCTTCCTCTGAGGAGTTGGGCTTACGTCACAGATAGATTCAACCATATCAGGTAGGATACGTCCAGCTGGACCCAAACACCTCCTACCAGGCCCCACCTCCAACACTGGAGGTTGTGTTTCAACATGAGAATGTACATCCCCATGAACTGGGTGCACAGTGAGGTCCTAAGATGCATTTCTTCCACCTACAGAAATCATTGTGACTCGTGCCACTGAGACCAGCCTCATACGGAAACTGTGGACATGGGATTGTGAAAGGTTTGCTGTGGGCTGAGCTGCTCCCAAAAGTGGACCCCAGGGCCAGGAGCACCTTGAGTTCTGAGTCTAAACTCCTGAAGGCCTCTGAGCTGCACAGCCCTGGATGGTTTACTTTGTAGGACTATGGTGTCACCAGCTGGTAATGGAGGCCCCAAGAGCACAGAGTGATCCAGGCAACTTCGCAGTGAAGGGCTCACCTACTCAAGATTCACGAGATTCACTTCATTTCTCTTAATCTGTGCCAGCCAGAGGAGGAAGGGGGAGGATGGGGGTCTAGCCCTGGGAATGGAGACCAAGCAGCCTGAAAATAAACCACTGTTTGAATCTGGTGGTGGCTTTGCTGCTGCCTTTACACGAGAGTGTTTGGGTGTTATGGGCCAAATTGTATCCCCACCAAATTCATATGTTGAAGTCCTACCTCCCAGGACCTCAGAATGTGACTGTATTTGGTGATTAAGGTAAAATGAAGTCATTAGGGTGTGTCCTTATAAGAAGACGAGATGAGGACACAGACACACACACAGGGAAGACCATATGAGATCACAGGGAGAAGACACTGTCTGCAAGCCAAGGAGAGAAGTCTCAGGAGAACCCAGCCCTGCTGACACCTTGATCTTGGACTTCCAGCCTCCAGCCCCATGAGGAAGTAAATGTCTGTGGTATTTGTTACAGCAACCCTAGGGGGCTGATACAGTGGGGCTCTTTAGGCAGAGCAGGGTCCCCTTCCTACTTATACCACCACCGCCAGGTTCTGGTTCCCCCATGGTCAACTTGTGGGGTACCTTGGCACAAGTCACTGTGCCTCTCTGATTTTACTTCTTCAGCAATACAGCAGGATAGATGTGCTGTACACGAGAAGTGTGTTCCATTCTGGAATCCTGAACTCTCAGAGGGAGTGTTCCCTGCCCCTCATGGCCCATACCTAGAGGTGAGATATAAGGAACCATACACTAAATAGATAAAGATCAATGGCAGAAGCTTCACGAAGGATGGTGCTCATAACATTTTTTCCTCTTCTTCTTTTTTTTTTTTTTTTGAGACAGAGTCTTGCTCTGTCACTCAGGCTGGAGTGCAGTGACGTGATCTCGGCTCACTGAAACCTCTGCCTCCCGGGTTCAAGTGATTTTCCCAGCTCAGCCTCCCGAGTAGCAGGGACTACAGGCATGTGCCACCACACCCAGCTAAGTTTTTTTTATTTTTTTGCAGAGATGGGGTTTCGCTATGTTGGCCAGGCTGGTCTCAACCTCCTGGCCTCAAGTGATCTGCCCACCTTGGCCTCCCGAAGTGCTGGAATTAGAGGCGTGAGCCACTGTGCCCAGCCACATTTTTTTTTTCTTTAAAGAAAGAGTAAATGATTAAAACACCAATGATAATTGAAGAACTCAATGGACCGATATACATTCTTTTTGAGACCTAAGCAACTGCTGTAGGAGTTAGGAACCAAGGTCAGAAAGGGATGGAGGACTCCCCTATTCCTAATTGTTATCTGACTCGAATCAGCCTCAGGTGAAGCCAGCAGCAGGACCCTCCGGAAAGAGCTCAGGAGTCAGGGACAAAGATGCCAAGCAGCTGGGGAGATTCCAAACTCATTACTTCTCGTTTTTCTCTTTTTCTTGCTCCTTTTCTAAAAATGAATTCTTCAATTCATGGGACACATTTGGAGGACATCAGAAAGCGAGGCTGGGAAGACAGCTTTCCATTCCTATGAGCTGGTTCCCGGCATAGAGGAAGTGAGGTGGCTCAGGAGAGGGGAGCAGGCTGAGTGCCTGGGTCTGCAGGGAGGGAGAAAGAGGGGTATGTGTGTTGGAGGTCTGGGGATGGGAAAGGGATCTAGGCAGACTCTTTAACCAGAAATTAAAGGATTTCCTGACAATAAAGGTACTAGAATAGGAACTTGGAACCCTGGCTTCCTGGAACCAACGATAGCAAATCCTGAGTGTCGGCTGTATTCTGGGAACCCTACGCAAGTGTCCTAGAGCCTGTAATCTTGCCCCGACTCTCTGAGGCAGATTCTATTTTTACTGCTATTTTGCAGACAAGGAAACTGAGGCTTCTCTATGGTTAGGTAGCATCCCCAAGGCCATACAGCTGGTTAGTAGGAGAGAACAGATTAATCCCTGGTTTTATCTGATCCCGAATGCATATGCTTTTAACCACCCCTGAATTGATTTCGGCAGGAGAGAATCACAAATGCCTCTGGACAGAGCAAAGTGATCGCTCAGCCTCCCCTCCACTGGGCGTCCACTGAGGTCTGAGAGGCTCTGCCTGTCCAACCTGCATGGGACCCTGCAGTAATATGCTCCACCATCAGCTTGGGGGGTCATCTTTGAATTGCTGGAGCATTCTTGGAGCATAGGCTTGTCCACTTCCTTTGATCTGATCCTAGATGTTAAAGCAGGGAGACGCAGAGGAATTGTCTGGTCCAGTGTCCCCACCCTCATGATCACTTTTCAGTAGGAAAACTGAGGCACAGAGTGTTGAGACTCATTTAAGGCTGCACAGGGAGCAGCAGGGGAGCCAGGGCCGGTCTGGGGATCCATTTCCTACAACTCTGTACCTGATGCTCAAGTCTTTACTTAGGATGTCCCCCAACCGCCCATTTTAAAGACCCGCTGGCTAGGTGCTTGGGCATTAATCTGACTGCAGCTTTCTTGGCATGAGGAGGGGGACTGTCCTCACCATGTGTGACTGTCTGGCACTGCTTGCATCCTATCGCTGGCTGCAAGACATAAGCTTGACCAACTGTCTGGGACATGGCTCCCTGATTGACCAGCAATCTTGAACTGAATGTAGCTCCAGATCTATCCACTTGTAGTTGAGAGATGCAATATTTATGAAGAATTGCTGGAAGGCAACATCTATGCCTCTCGATATCCAAAGATCTACCTTCATTAAATCAGACCAGCAAGACTGTCTGGTATTATTAGTAGCATCTCTGGGGCTGATTCATGTTTCGGTATGAAGACACTTGCTTCTTTTTAGAGACATATAAGAAAGAGCCCTTGTTTACTTATTGCTATGTCTCCAGTAAGGATAAAGATATTGATTTTGATAATCAGTCAACACCCTCTATCTAAGGATCTGTAGTCCCAGCACTTTGGGAGACCGAGGCAGGCAGATCACCTGAGGTCAGGAGTTCGAGACCAGCCTGCCAGCCTGGCTAGCATGGTGAAACCCCATCTCTACTAAAAATACAAAAATTAGCTGGTCATGGTGGTGCACCTGTAGTCCTGGCTACTTGGGAAGCTGAAGCAGGAGAATCTCTTGAACCTGGGAGGTGGAGGTTGCTGTGAGCCGAGATTGCACCACTGTACTCCATACTGGGAGACAGAGTGAGACTCCATCTCAAAAAAAAAAAAAAAAAAGTAATAGTAGATCTGAATGGCGCTGTAGCTATTAGAGAAATCGAATTAATAAAAAGCTTTCCTAGAAAGAAAACTCCAGAGCCAGATGGCTTCACTGGTAAATTCTGTCAAACATTTAAGAAAGAAATAACACCATTATTTAACTAATACAGCAGAGGAGGAAAGAATGTTTTGTATATTATTATTATTATTATTATTTTGGATGCCTCGGCATCCCAAAATGCTGGGATTACAGGCATGAGCCACTGTGGCCTGCCCAGGAATTTTTTTTTTAATTCACTTTATAGGTCCAGCATAACTTTGATACCAAAACCTGACAAGGAAATTATAAAAAAAGAAAATTATAGACCAATATTATTCATGAACATAGATGTGAAAATCTTTAACAAAATATTAACAAATTGCATCTAGCAATATATAGGAAGGATAATACACCTTAACCAAGTGGGTTTGATCCCAGGAATGAAAAGTTGGTTTTATCTTAAAAGTCAATCAGTGTTAATCACCACATTCAGAGAATTTCAGATAAATTTCAGATAGATGTGGACAACTAAACTCAACATTCATTTATGATAAACTCTCAGCAAAGTAGAAACAGAAAGGAACACCCTTATGGTTAACAGTAAAGGGAGTCATCTCCATTGGGTTTTAGGGTAGGAGGCCTCGGGGTGAGCCAGCCTGTAGGAACTAGTGGACAGCTGATTACTTGCAGGCCCATCCCCATGGTGGAGCTCTCCAGGATTGGGCAGCCACTCAAGGACCCTGGCTGTGGCCATGGCCCCCCCATTCCCTGGACTTGGCTTTGCATTCTCCAATCAGCTTGAGTTGGGAAGCGTTGGCTTCTCCCTAGACTTTCCCCTAGGATGGGCTGCACTGGCCTGAGGTCTGGCATGCTGGCCATTTGGCAGCCCCATTTGTCACTGTGAATAAACCCACTGGCCCTGGTTCAGGCACCTATCTCTGTGGGCTGGTCAAGTGTCTGCACCAGCTGACCTGGGGACCCAGTGATGTCAATGAACATTCTACAAACGCACCCACCCACCCACCCACAAGTTGAGTCTTCACAGGTGGAAAAAATCTGGTTGTCTTTTTAGGGACTTCCTGCCCACTCCCCCCATACCACAAACGAAAATGTTCTGGGAGGTTTTCAGAGAGTGTCCCACCAGAGTGTAACTCAGATTCCACTTCCTAACTCATCTCCTGCTCTGAGATCTTCATCTTGTATGTATCCTTCACCTGCAACTGATGCTGGCTTCCTAAAACTCAAGTTTCAGAATGTCACAACCCTGTGTAGAGGTTCCCTCCAGCTCCTCAATGGCCTACAAAGAGAAGTCCATACCCTGAGCATGGTCCAGAGTCCTCCACGACCTGCCCAGCCTTTCTCTCCACACCACCCTGGCCAACTCCAGCCTTACGACCCTTCTCACCTCACACACTTGGGTGCTGTCTCAGGCCCGGTCTCCACAGATGGTATCTATTCCCCTCTCTTGTTTTAACTCCTCAAAGTGTCCCCCTCAAAGTGTCCCCTGTGCCCTCCATGGAGACCCCTCCTTCCTCTCAGGGCATTCAGCTCCATCTCAACACATTCTGTCAGCACTTGTAAGGACCTGTCGATAACATCTGTCATTCCCACTGATGGTCATAGCAGCCAGCAGTGAGCTCCTGGCATGTTGTGCAAACTTTCACTCCCTAAATCCTCACAGAACTTTAGAAGGTAGGTTTCTACCCTTACCTCCATTTCTGTGATGAGGCTGCCATTTGTCCAAGGCCATTCAACTCTTAAGGGGCAAAGGCAGAGCCTGCTAGAGGGTAAGCTTCTGGAGGGATTAATTTCTGTATTTCCAGCAATGAGTATAATACACAAAGTAGGTGCTCAGTAAACGTTTGCAGGTAGAAAGCTGGATGAGTTTTCTGTTTGGGATCCCTTCTTCCAACCCCGTGAGATAGTGTCACAGCCCGACTGGTCCTTTTTGCCTGCCGTCCTGAAAAAACCAATGAGAACAGCAGGGGTTGGAGCAAAGAAAGAGTTTAATAATCTCAGGGCCAGCCAAGCTAGGAGAATGGGAGAAACTTCTCAAACCTGCCCCTCCGAGAATTCAGAGGCTAGAGTTTTTTAAGGGTACTTTGTCTGTCCCTTCCTTCCTTCCCTCCTTCCTTCCTTCCTTCCTTCCTTCCTTCCTTCCTTCCTTCCTTCCTTCCCTCCCTCCCTCCTTCTTTCTCTCTCTCTCTCTCTCTTTCTTTCTTTCTTTCTTTTCTTTCTTTCTTTCTTTTCTTTTATTTATTTCTTTCCTTCTTTCTTTCTTTTCCCCCGTGATTCTCCTGCCCCGGCCTGCGGGCTGCCTGGGATTGCCGGCGCGCGCCACCACCGCTGCCTGCTTTTTCTCCTTTGGCTGGAGGCGCGGTTTCGTCATGTTGGCCAGGCTGGTCTGCAGCTCCTGACCCCGAGTGCTCTGCCCGCCTCGGCCTCCCGAGGTGCGGGGACTGCAGACGGAGTCTCGCTCACTCGGTGCTCGGTGTTGCCAGGGCTGGAGTGCGGTGGCGTGGTCTTGGCTCGCTGCAGCCTCCGCCTCCCAGCCGCCTGCCTTGGCCTCCCAGGGTGCTGGGATTGCAGCCCCTGCCCGGCTGCCGCCCCGTCTGGGAAGTGGGGAGCGTCTCTGCCCGGCCGCCCCGTCTGGGAAGTGAGGAGCGCCTCTGCCCGGCCACCCATCGTCTGGGAAGAAGTGAGGAGCGCCTCTGCCTGGCCGCCCCGTCTGGGAAGAAGTGAGGAGCGCCTCTGCCCGGCCGCCCCGCCTGGGAAGTGAGGAGCACCTCTGCCCGGCCGCCCATCGTCTGGGAAGTGAGGAGCCCCTCTGCCCGGCCACCCATCGTCTGGGAAGTGAGCAGCGCCTCTGCCCGGCCGCCCCGTCTGGGAAGTGAGGAGCGCCTCTGCCCGGCCACCCATCGTCTGGGAAGTGAGCAGCGCCTCTGCCTGGCCGCCCCGTCTGGGAAGTGAGGAAGCGCCTCTGCCCGGCTGCCCCATTTGGGATGTGGGGAGCGCCTCTGCCCGACCGCCCGGTCTGGGAGGTCTACCATGGAGGCCAGAAGCAATGAGGGCTGGACGTGGTGGCTCACGCCTGTAGTCCCGGCGCTCTGGGAGGCTGAGGTGGGTTGATCACTTCAGGCTAGGAGTTCGAGACCAGTCTGGCCAACATGGCGAAACATATGAAAAATGCAACAGACAAACCAACCAACCAACCCAGAGACAACAAAACAGGTCTACCCTGGAGTCATACTCTAATTTTTTCTATTTTCCTCCCTTTCTGATCCTTTATCCCACTTTCTTTTTCTTCCTCTTCCTTCTCCTTCTTCTTTGTTAAGTAGAGGATTGAGTTATTATCATTGATCCATACAAAGTCCCTCTCTCATTCATTTTCTTTAATTCCCACTCCCCATTTCTATTCCCTGTCTTCCCATGAGCAACCTTCCTAATATGTTTGATACGCATCTTTTTGTTTGTATGTATTTTTAGAAAATGTTTATTGTTTTGTGTGCAAAAAAAAAAAATTAATAAAGGGTACTTTGGCAGGCAGAGGGCTGGAGAACCGAGATAATTGATTGGCTGGGGATGAAATCACAGGGGCAGCTAAAACTGCCTTTGTGCAGCTGAGTCAGTTCCCAGGAGGGAAGGTGGTCTCTGGACCAGGAGGTATCTCTTTGTCTACCGAAATGCTAAATCTGAAAACTATCTCAAAGAGCAATTTTTTTTTTTTTTTGGCCCACTGCAACCTCTGCCTCCTGGGTTCAAGTGATTCTCCTGCCTCAGCCTCCTGAGTAGCTGGGACTAGAGGCTTGCGCCACCACACCCGGCTAATTTTTGTATTTTTAGTAGAGACAGGGTTTCACCATGTTGGCCAGGCTGGTCTCGACCTCCTGACCTCTGGTGCTCTGCCTTGTCTTGGCCTCCCAAAGTGCTGGGATTACAAGCGTGAGCCACAGCTCCCGGCTTAAGAGTGATTCTTTAGGTTTCACAATAGTGATGTTCTCTATAGGAGTACCTGGAGAAGTTAGAAATCTTGCAACCCCTGGTTGCGTGACTCTGGGGCAGGAAGCAACCTGTAGAAAAACAAACTAAGCAATGGCAGGTCATTGTTAATGGTGACTATTCTTTAGCAAAGTTCAATCCCCTACCATAATTCTAATCTTGTCTTACGAATGCAGCTTCAGTCTCTAAACAAGGAGGATGATCAGTTTCCCTTGCCTCAAAGTTTAACTATAAACTAAATTCTTCACATAGTTATCTTGGCCTCTGCATGAGAAGAAGCAAAACAAACAAACAATCAAACAAACCAATTTAGCCTGTGAAGTTAGAAGCAAGATGGAGTCAGTCGTGTTAGATTTCTCTCTTTACTTACAGTTCTGCAAAGGTGGTTTCAATAGGCAGGGCTCTCTCTACTTTAGGCCCAGGCAGATTTGAACTTTGCTCCTGGCACCCTATCTTCCAGGGCAGGATTCTTTCTCTAAAACACATGGCTTCTTTTCTCATCTCATTTAAGCCTTCTAGGTTAGCTTTTCCCAACCATGGACTGGAGTGCAGTGGCACAAACACTGCTCACTGCAGCCTTGACCTCCTGGCTAAGGTGATCCTCCCACCTCAGCCTCTGGAGTAGCTTCGACTGCAAGTGCATGCCACCATGCCCAGCTAATTTTTATATATTTAGTAGAGATGGAGTTTCACCATGTTGGCCAGGCTGGTCTCAAACTCCTGGGCTTAACCAATCCGCTAGCCTCGGCCTCCCAAAGTGCTGGGATTACAGGTGGGAGCCACTGTGCCTGGCCTGGTATTCAGTTTAGAGCAGAATATTCACCTCCATCACCAGTTCAAGGGTGAGTATCTGTGTGGCCACTGTGTCTGCTCTTGTTACTGAGTGGAAGCCTGGATTTGTGACCCTCTTCAGGGACCCTCTTTCTCTCAGGAGGTCAGTGGGCAGCCCTCAGTCTCCTCGGCTCATTGGGGACATGCTGCCTCTCATCCTGTGAGCTCCAGTTGGAACCCTTGAGTTGTCTGAGAGGTAAGATGGGCTGGGCCCCATCTAAAAATACAAACTGCTGCTTCCTCAAGGCCAATGAATCCCAAATTGTCAGAGCGGGAAGGACATTTTTTGATCACTGGTAGATTCAACCCTACCTCTATGCATGCTATAGATGGGGAGGTGGAAACTGGGGCCGAGGGAAGGCCAGGGACTTACCAACGCCACATCTTTAAATCTATTATGATTTTTTAAAAAGTCCCTGTTTGGGATGGAAAGGCATGGTCTAAATAAGCCCTCAAAGAAAAGCCATTTTAGGACAACTTTGCACTTCAGGGCATTGGCTTATGGTGGGTCAGGGGAGGGGGGAGTGTGGTGTCCAGTCTCTGCTGGGTGATGCCTTAGATGTTGATGTCAGCGGGGTGCATGAGCTCAGGTGTCATGGCGTGCATGGGGCAGTGTCCTGGAAGGAGGATGGGCAGCAGTGGTGCAAGGAGTTCTCTAGCCCCACAGGCCCAGGGCCTGGCTCCTTGCCTGTGCCTTTGACTGAAGCAGGGAATGGCCCCAGCAGCTCACCCACATATCGTGGGGTGGCCAAGGCATTCCTGTGCTTAGATGTCCTGGATTTATGGCGTCAACTGGACAAGGTGCTGGTGCCTGTGCCTTCTGTCTCTGCTTTCCCAGCCCCAGCAGCTCCAGCTCCTCTGGCTACCTGGTGTTTCTGGTCACCCAGGCCCTGCAGGCCTCGGCCCTCCCCCTCCCCAGAGCCTTCACTCAGGCCTTCCCCCTCCCTGCAGCCCCACCTGCTGTTTCCCCACCAGGGGGACCCTCCCCCCACATCCCGCACAGCCTCCAGCCAGGCAGGGACTCCTGTGATGAGCTGCCTGTGAGGAAGATTCCTGGAGACTGTGTCTGATCTTTCTGTGAACCTGGACAAGCCTGGCTTGTGGGCGGTCGATGAGCATCTGAGGAATACATGAAAGTGACTTCCAGAGGCAATGTGGACGTCCCCATCTGCTCCCATCTGTTCTTCTTAAGTAAGTTATTTTTAAATTTTAAAGCAATATATAGACATGGTAAAATGATAAAGAAGCCGTAGTTCTCCCTAAACTCTGTCACCTAATCTTGTCCTCTGGGGGATGAATAATCAGCAAGTGGCATTTTGGGCCTTGGCACAAAACAGCCTTTTCGGGTGTCAGCGGGTCAGGCTTTGGTCCTTACAGAAAACTCGAGGACACTGTGGTGTAAACGCTCTAAGTGGTCTGCAGACCATGAGGAGCTGATGGAAGGAAACCCAAACATAGCACCGACAAGCATGGAATGAGAACACACGAGAACCAGGGGAGGCCAGAAGAGGAATTCCCGCCGGATTGGACCCACGCAGTTCTGTAGTCACGGCTGGTGTCGTGTTCCAGTGACTCTGATAGGGGAGAAATCTCACTCTACCTTTCCTGTGGTTTTTGAAAATAATCTTGGTTATGTTAATTGTGTGTGGTAAACTGCATAGAGCTCAGTTCACAGCATGGATTTGTATGGGGAACATTTTTGTTGTTCTCATTTGAGCCAAATTAAAGAGCCCTTCTAGGAAGTGTCTGGAAGCTTGGTCAGGAAGGATGGGTCCTGTCTGATGGCTACAGGCGAGATTCTGGTGCCCAGATTGGGCGGGCAATATCAGTGTTCCCGCCCTTTATTGATTAGCACTCCATAATGCTTGTTCCAGAGCAACTTCTGGCCAAGGCGTGCCTCTCTGGCTTGGCTGCTGTCATTCCTGGTGTCTGGGGTCTGCCCATGTAGGGCCATGTGCCGCAACCCAGAGCTCTCCCAAAGCCCCGCTGTCCAGGGGCAGCAGCAGCCCACTCTTGGGAACAGGGGTCCACATAGGTCTCAGGAAGATAGGAAAATCTTGGCTAGGGACTGTAGTCGGACACTCTTCTCCAAAAGAGGCAGCAGGAGAACACTGATGTGTCTGTCCCTGAAGGTCCCAGCTCTGGTTCAGGGTATACTTTGCTCCCCAGGGGTAGGGAGGTTGAGGCTGAGGACAGTATAGAGTGGCCAAAGCTGTTATAAGAACTCTCTGTCCAGTATTTAGCTTGAGAAAGAAGGAAACTTGGAAAGCAAGGGGAACGGTTTCACAAATAATCAAACTGAATTCCAAGCCTTGTGTCTTTTCCAACTAAGGAAAGACGGTTGAAGATTGCATCATCAGACTTTCCAGTTCAGGATGAAGTGTACTTATGAACAGCAACAATGTGGAGAAACTAAAGACTCAGAAAGTTCTGCAGGCTTTCTTGGAAACTAGACTCTATACAAGAGAAATAGAAACTAAAAGCAGCACTCAGAATATTACCCAAGGGTAGTGAAAGCAAATGTCTCTCCCCAGGCCCATCAAGAGGTAAATGTGTATGAAGCCTCAGGGCATGCCTGGTAGGGCAGAGGCTCCTCAGGGCTCTTGGGAGTTAAACTGGCCAGAGAAAACCAAACCGCACCCAGCCCCTGCTCCTCCCTGACTCGGTCTCTCTGCTTTTCGTTCTTCAATGTTACTGTTGATATGATAGGTTTTATCTCTGCCTTTTGGCTCTTTGCTTTCTTCTGTTTCATTACTGCATTATTTCTTGTTCCTCCTTTACTACCTCCTTTTGTCTTAAATGGATGTTTTAAATATATAATATTGTAACTTCTTTACTCATTTAAAAAAGTGTATTTTTGAGTTGTTTTCTTTTTGGTTCTCTAGGGCTTATATATATACCTTAATGTGGAATCTATTTCAGATTTATACTAGCTTAATTACAATAAGATACAGAAATGTACTCCTATGTTGCTCCCTTCTCTCCCCTCTTTTTTTGTGCTATTACTGTTATACATATGACATCTATGTATGTTACAAACCCAACAATACACTGATGTAATGATTGCTTTATGTGATCTCATGTCTTTTTAAGAAGCTAAGAGACAAAAGAACACAAATGGATTTATTGGGTTTTTAAAATAGTAACATTATTATTTATCATTTCCTATTCTTTTCATTTCCTCCTATAGCTCTGAGTTACTATCTGCTCTCTTTTTCTTATGCCGCTTCCTTTTCTACCCTTTTTGCCACTTTCGTTTCCACTCCTTCTGTTGTATTGTTATTGTAAAATACATTACATTCTTGTCGCTACAGGCCCAATAATGCAATTTTGTAGATACTATTTTATGCAATTTTTTTTACATTAGCTAAGAGGAGGAATATAGAAAAAATTAGTTTTTGTTTTATCATTACCTATATCATTACCTTTACTGGAGCTCTTTGATTTTTCCTGTGTATTCAGATCACTTTCTGGTGTCACTTACTTTTAGCCTGAAGAACTTCCTTTCATACTACTTGTAAGGTGGGTCTGCCAGTGATGAATTCCCTTAGCTTTATCAGTAAGAACAGTAAAATACTATGGCACTCAACTCCAGAGTTTCCATTTGGCTCTTTTTAGTTTTACAAATTATGTATAATTTCTATGTCTTCATTAATGTTCTCTATTTGGTGAGTCATTGTTATTGTACCTTCTTTTAATTCTTTAAACATGGCTCCTTTTGGTTTTTGACCACATTTATAATAGCTGCTTTGAGTTTATGTCTGTTAAATTCCAACACCTGGAAGCCCTTAAAGGCGAAGGCAGTTTCTGTTGCCTGCATCTTCCCCCACCCTCACTGGGTGTGCATGACACTCCTTTCTTTAAGTTTCATATTTCTTTTGTGAAAAATTGGACATCTTAGGTAGTATGTTATAGAAGATCTGGGTACTGATCTCTACTCCTCAGGAGTTCGTTGTTGTTTTCTTGTCTGCTAGGTCATTTATTTAGTGGCTTAGCTGTATTATCCAGTGAAGTCTATATCCCCCAAAGTGTGCAGTCTCCGTATGCTCCCCTGAAGGCACAGGACATCACCTGAACTCTCCTCCCCTAGGGTTAACCATGTTTTTGCTGGAGGCCTCTGACTGTGTTTCTCTGATATCACTGTTGAACTTCTACCTGCCCTGCCTCTAGTATTCCATCCAGGTGTTATCCTCCACTAATTGCCAGCTGATTGCTGTTTTTATTGTCAAGCCCTGAAGAATAAATTGTCCCCTAGTCTGATCCAATTAATGTCTTTCTGCTTCGCAGGACTTTCTTTGAGGCTGTCTTTGAGACTTGCTGGCAGCCTCAGGAGAACTCTTCTTAGCTCTCTTTCTCTTTTTCTCTCTGTTAAATTTCTAGCTGATCCCATTTCACTTGTTGCCATCATGGAGCTACCAGCCTACTTTTTTTTTTCCTGAGATGGAGTCTTGCTCTATCACCCCGGCTGGAGTAGAGTGGCGCGATCTCGGCTCACTGCAACCTCTGCCTTTTGGGTTCAAGCAATTCTCCTGCCTCAGCCTCCTGAGTAGCTGGGATTACATCCACCACCACACCCAGCTAATTTTTGTATTTTTAGTAGAAACTGAGTTTCACCCTGTTGGCCGGGCTCGTCTCGAACTCCTGACATCAGGTGATCCACCCACCGCGGCCTCCCAAAGTGCTAGGATTACTGTTAATTGCTGATCATGAAAATCTCAACTGTCTTTGATAATGCCTTTAGGCATGAACTTCCCTATGCCCTATTCTAAATGAAGTCAGTTCCACTGGGGAGAGCTATAGAGCTCTCTATCTTTACTGATTTTCTCTCCCTCTGAGAAGAAGCTCTGTGCCACCGCTCTGAAGCTGGGGGT
The DNA here is from genome assembly GCF_009828535.3 of Hylobates moloch. Classification (NCBI taxonomy): domain Eukaryota; kingdom Metazoa; phylum Chordata; class Mammalia; order Primates; family Hylobatidae; genus Hylobates; species Hylobates moloch. The sequence goes on along the minus strand of NW_026652276.1, from coordinate 124,059,572 downwards.
CAGGACGGTAGCTTGCTTCTCTTGGAGTAACACCCTGCTCCACCCCTGGGGTGATGAGCACAGTCAGTGGACTCTGGTCTATCCTGGCATCGAATCTCCATCCTGTAAGCAAGCTGGTTTGAGGACAGTTGGGCCCAGAATTTTCACCCTGCTGTACCTGTGTAGAGCTTCTGCCCTATGAATAGGGGTTGGGTGGAAGAAGAGATCCCAAGAGTTCTCAGCCACATTTGCCAGAATTAGGGATTCTTCAACACAGAGCTGAGGTGGGGGAATGAGAAATGCTGGTGTCTTGCCTCTCCTATCGAATAATTATAATCCTAGATCAGAAAATAGGGGGAGAAGGAGCCTCATCTTCTTGACTCCACCTGCCCAGAGTACAGGTTTCATCACATTGAGCTCTGGGAAGGGGTTTGTTGAAAGAGTAGGTTGGTCCTCAGATGCCATAGTATGTTACCATTCTTTCTGAGATTATTCAGATTCTCCTGAATAGTGTTTCACCATTTGCTGTATGCCTTTGGGACAATTTCCAGAAATTTTAAATGATTGTTTTTGTTAAAAAATTTTTTTCCTCCACCAGTTATTGTCATTTTGCTGAGAATAAGGTTTGCAGAGCTCCTCATGCCACCATTCTAGAAGTGCTTGCCTTTGCTTTTGAAAGATATTTTTGCTGGGCATGGGAGTCTAAGTTTACACTTTTTGTATGGTACTTTAAAGGTTTTGCTTCACTATCTTCTTGCTTGCCTTGTTTCTGCTGTCATCCTTGTCTTGCTTCCTTTCTGTGTTTCATGCCATTTTCCTCTGGCTAATTTCAAGATTTTCTAGTCGCAAGTATTTTGGTTATAATATGCCTTTGTGTATTTTTTTCATGTTTCTTTGGAGCTTGTTGAGTTTCTTGGATCTGTGATGTTGTAGCTTTCATTAAATTTGGAAAAATATTTGGCCCTGTTTTTTTCAGACCCTTTTTTCCCTGTTAACCCTCCTATATGATCTTGATTTAGCGACTCCAACTCCATGTTTATTAGGTCACTTGAAGTTATTCCTCAGCTCACTGGTGCTTTTTTGCGTTTTTGAGTGAAAACTTCATTTTCACTTCACTTCATTTTCAATAGTTTCTATTGCTATGTCTTCAAATTCACTATTCTTTTCTACTTCAGTGTCTAACCTGTTGTTAATCTCATCCAGTGCATATTTCATATCAGTTATTACAGTTTTCACTTCTAGAAGTTTACCTCGGGATTTAAAAAAATACTTCTGTGTTACTACTTTAAAGTATTAAATCTTCCCTTTAGCTTTTTGAATACAGTTATAGTAATTATTTATATGTTTTTATGTCCCTGTGTGCTCCGTTCTGGGTCACTTTTGATTGATTGATTTTATACCTTATTATAAATTGTATTATCCTGCTTCTTTGCCTGCCTTATAATTGTTGATTAAATGCCATGTATTGTGAATTTTTTCTTGTTTGTGCTGTGTATTTTTGTGTTGATAGAAATATCCCGAGTCCTGTTCTTGGATGCAGTGATCTTCACAGAAATCATTTGAATCTTTCAGGTCCTGCTATTAAAGTTTGCTAGGCTGTACCAGAACAATGTGTAGTCTAGGGCTCATTATTCCCCACTGCTAAAGTTAGACCCTATGAGTACTTGATTCAGTGAACTGTGAATTTTGAGGTTTTCCAATTTGGCTGGTGGGAATAGGTACTGTTACCAGCTTTGTGGTACTGGGGTAGTGTAAATACTGGATCCTATTTTCTCTAACCCTTTGAAATGGCTCTTTTCCTGGCTTCAGGTAGTTTCTTCATGCATGTACTGATCATTTTTAACTGAAGACTCAAGGAGAACCCTCTGCATATCTTCAGAACTCTCTCTCTCTGTGCAGCTTGTATCATATCTTGTAACATGTCCTGAAAACTCTAGTCCCCTGAGTCTCTCAGCTCCGTATTCTCAACTCCCCCTGTCTATTCTACCACCTGAAAACTCTCCTAAGACAGTAAACTGGGGCATCCTAGGGCTCATCTTCCTTGTTTTCCAGCTCTCAGGGAGCATTGTCCTTCATTATTTGATGTCCAATATTTTGAAAACGATTGTATTTTATAAATTGTCTCTCCTTCCTTCCTCCCTCCCTCCTTTCTTCCTTTCCTTTCTTGCTTTTTCAGACTGGCAGGTAACTACATTTCCTGTCACTGCACCTTGACTTGCAGCATATATCCTAGTCTCATAATTTCCTCTTCAATGCCTGCATTTCCTATTGTGTTTCTTTCTCAGGAAATGGATCCATCTTTTATTAAACTCTCTAACCCAGAGCTGGAGAATAATACATGACTCCTCCCTCTCCCAGATTCCACACCCATGCAGTCCCCAAAGTTTATTCTTTCTACAGCTTTAATCCTTTCTTTGTTCCTTCTGCCATGGAGCTAGTTTAGACCAGTGTATTTTCTCATCTGGACTATTACATCTTCCTGTTCTCTCTTCTCAACCCCTTCACATCTCTACTGAGATTCTGCCTCTTCTTGTATTCAGTGAGTGACATATTCATCCACCAAGTTAGCTAAGGCAGAAACAGGAGTCGTTCTGATTTTTGTCCTTTCTACTAAGCCCAATACCTAGGATATGGTAGGTGTCAATGGGATTATTTTATTGAAATAACTTTTACACATGTGAAGAGATGTTCAACCTCATTAAAATAAGAAATAACACAATTTAAACTGCATGAAGTTGCCATTATTCTTCACTATCTGACTGGCAAAAGTCTAAAGGTGGCCGGGTGTGGTGGCTCATGCCTGTAATCCCAGCACTTTGGGAGGCTGAGGCGGGCGGATCACCTGAGGTCGGGAGTTGGAGACCAGCCTGACCAACATGGAGAAACCCTGCCTCCACTAAAAATACAAAATTAGCCAGGCGTGGTGGTGCATGCCTGTAATCCCAGCTACTCTGGAGGCTGAGGCAGGAGAATGACTTGAACCTGGGAGGTGGAAGTTGCTGTGAGCCAAGATTGTGCCATTGCACTAAATCCTGGGCAACAAGAGCGAAACTCTGTCTAAAAAAAAAAAAAGTCTAAAGGTGTGATAATACACTGTGTTGGGGAAGGTGCAAGGAAAAAGTACTCTCATATGTTGCTGCTGGGGGTATAAATTGGGACAGTGTTTTTGGAGGGCAATTTGGCAGTATCTATCACACAACATTGGAGGCCAGGCATAGTGGCTCATGCCTGTAATCCCAGCACTCTGGGAGACAGGAGGATTGCTTGAACCCAGGAGTTTGAGACCAGCCTGGGCAACGTAGGGAGACCACAACTCTACAAAAAAAATTTAGCTGGGCATGGTGGTACATGCCTGTAGCCCCAGCTACTCAGGTTGCTGAGGTGGGAGGACGGCTTGAGCCTGGGAGGTTGAAGCTGCAGTGAGCTGTGATCGCGCCACTGTTGCCTGGGCAACAGAGTGAGACGCTGTCTCAAGAAAACCCAAAACCCAAAACCAAAAGACAAAAACCACTGGAAATGCATATACCTTTGACTCATCAATTTCACTTGAAGAAATTAATCTTACTGATATACTTGCACATATATATCTGTAAGGATATTTATTGCAGCGAAAGCTAGAGTGCAACCTAAATATTCAGGAGCCGAATTCTAGTTAAGTACAAATGCAATGTGGTCCATTCGATGTGTGTTGAGTGGGAATAGTCTTCCCTGTGTGTTATCGGGTGAAAAGATCCAGGTGCAGAGAAGTTATGCTTCAGGGGCCCTCCTAGACCCACTCAGTGAGGGGACAGATCCCTGGGGTATGGGCATGGAAAGAATACCCCCTCTTCGTGATATGCCTTTTTGTAGTCCTTGAATATTAAACCATGTACATGTATTATCTATTTCAAAAATGAGTATTTAAAAATGTGTTGCTGAAACCTATTGAATTCCTCTAATAGCCCTCCCCCACTGCCACATCCAATCAGTCTTCAAGCCCTATTGATTCTACCATCTAAATTTTTCTCAAATGTGTTCCCATCTTCTCTCCATCCTCTTTCCCATCTCTGCCTCCTACTCTGCTGCAAGGCCCAATTTAAAGACTTCCTCATCTGTGAAGTCTCCCTGACCTCCTCCCACCAGTATGAGTTCTGTTCTAGACACTTTAGGTTTGAGGTATGTGGGGTTCATATCTAAATCTGGAGCTTAGGTGAGAGATTTAGGCTAAGAGCTAGATGTTGGAGTCATTAGGTACATTTTGTGACTGCATTCTTGAGCGCTTGAGTTAATGGGTGGCTACCAGAAATGACAGGATTTTTGTCTGGGACTGCAGAGTGGAAGCTGTTGTTTCTGGGACAGAGTCTGATTGTTAGGTGTAGTTGCTCCCAGACCTTCGATTTGATATTGGTCTCTCAAACAGCTGCAGGAGCTATAAAACACACCAAGTTATATCTAGCAGGATTTCCTGTTCCTGCCCGTGGGGCCACACTACATGTGATTCCCTAAAATTAAAGGATATTATCCTGGAAGCCCCACCTATGCCTGGCACCATGCAGGACTTGGCAGAGAGGAAGCCCATTAGAAGGAGGTGGGTTTCCCTCCATTGTCTCCTGGGACGTTCCCAAGAGCTTTCATTTGAAAAGTGTCCACTCATGACGCAACTGCTGTGTGATCCCCACTAAGGTCAGCTTGGGCTGTGTGGGCAGCAGCTTTGAGGGAAAGCTCAGATGATCGTCTGACCTGGTGCCTTCACTCTGTGTGGCTCTGATGTCTGGACGTAGGAGAAAGCTTGGCACTGCCCGGGGATTGACTGAGGGCCTGAGAGGGTAGTGACTTGTAAACATTGGTGTTTACAAGTCAAGGTGGAGCCATTCTAGGACATGAATTTTGAATGGAAAATCCTCAAATTTGTCCTGGATGCCTACCATTGCTTCATGTGATGGCCATACTTTCTGCCCTTGGAATGAGTAGAAGCCCTGAGATCTGACGCATCAGACTGAAGACTGGCATGGGAAGGGCTGCTGCTGCGGGAGTGCTGAGAAGCCACCTGTCTTGGGCCATTTGCTCATTTGGTTTCCTCCTTCCTTCCCCTCTGGCCTAATTAACATCTCATCCTCCCATTCTGAGCTCCTCGCCTACCCAGAAGAGCTGATAGGCCCAAAGTCTCCTGTTTAACATGCCCCCTGTAGCATGAAGTATACTGGTGGCCATTCAAAACATTAAACCAATGAATTTTTATTTCTCCCCAGATCATGTAGTCCTGTGGCTCCCACCTACTGATTTAATAACACTCAGATAGTGGGTAGGACACAAATGCCATTGCTTGGCTGTGAGTTTTGAGACTGACTAGGATTTCTAGTGAGGCAGGAGTCTAGCACGCCAGGCTCCATTGTGCTAGGACAGGGAGGTAGAAATTTCACACCTCCCATTTTGTGTGGAGCTTGGAGGTCTGAGGACACAGGGCATGATACGAAGAAGGGGAAATAGGAACAGAGGGTGCAGACATGGGCAGACTCTGGCAGATTGCCCTGTATGACCCTAGTCCTTCTCCCCTTTCTTCCCCAGTTGGGAGAGAACCCCAGGCGGGTGGTAGAAACTCATGGACGGGACTTTTGTTAAGTGTGGTGGAGTAACATTCACTTCCCCAAATTCCACTCAATGAACAGAGAAGGAACATACGAGGACAAAGAGAATAAAAAAGGGAATGACAGCCAAGGAGAGATGTCAGCAAGATTTTGGGAGACAGAAAGTGGCTGAACTTTGCAGAGTGAGGGAAGGTGAGACCTACAAACCTGGGTGGGCCAGTGGGGAGCAAGCCATGGGGCCCCAGACCCCAGACCCCAGAGAGGCTCAGAACTGGAAGGAAGTGAGGACGCTGGCCCAGATGGGCTGTGGGCTGGTTAAGTCCCTGAGCCCTGTCCCACCCTACAGGAAACCTGCTGGGGTGGAAGGTGAATAAGTGAGACTGTGAAAGGTGAGCTCCAGCTGCTTTTCCTGCTGGGCTTCTAGAATGTTCCATACCTCCATATGCAGACTGGAAAATCCCCCTTCCTACGCTGAGAAAACTGATCAACTCAGAGGACAGAGCCATGGATGCTGCCCTCTGGGGCTCCCCTGGGAGGTTATGGGGCAGGATGTGATTGTCCCATCCATGGCACCTCAGTGCCCAGGCCCTGCCCTCTCCTGGGGAGCTTCCAGCCAGTGTTCTAATGTTTTCCCCTTAAATATTCACATTCAGCCAAGCATCGGCTGACTTCAAGGAGAGCCTCCATACTGAACAACAGAGACTGAAGCAGACAAAGCAGACAGCAGTAGCAGCACTAGAACGGCTATCTTAGGAGGGGCAGGAGCAGACATCACATCCAAATGAGCAGGACGCCTATGAACAGGCGTTCAGAGGACAAGAAAGAGATCATAAAAATTAAATGCCAGGGAGAGCAAAAACATCCAGTTGAAGGGTTGAACGCGAAGGCTCTCCCTTTTGTGGCTGTCCCCAGTGCCCGGGACCCCATCTCGCTGCTGCTGTGCGTGGGTGGTGAATGGGGTGCTGTCAGCCACTGGAGGAAGCAGAGGTTCCCCACACTTCTCAGCAGGCTCGGCAGCTGCCCCATCCTCATAGGCATTTAGAAAGAGGGGATACTTATGTTTTCCAGGTGCCACAATGGAGGTAGATAAGGGGATGGGAGTGAGTGTTGGGTCCATCAACCAGTCCTGTCGCACAGGCCTAGAGTGCCTTTTCTTGGCCATTTTCCTCCTTTTATCATCATTGACCTGGGCTGTACTCAGTGTCCTAGGGCAGTTAATCCTGTGATGAGCAGCATCCTCTATGGGCATTTGAGTGAAGCTCTCTGAGAGTCTCTTTAGGATGTATACCCAGGAGCTGAATTCCTTAATTTGCTGAATGCCACCATATTGCTTTCCCAGATGGCTGAAACCAGTTCCCTCTCCTCTTGATGGGGAGGAGGATTCCTGCTTCTTCACATCTTAGCCAACACTTGGTATTATATGCCTTTCTGGTTTTTTTGTGTGGGATTCTATTGGGTATAAAGTGGCACCTCACTCTAAAAGTTATTCTTTATCATATTACTAGTAACTGTGATTATTTCTTCATATACTTGTTACCATTTGGGCTTCCTTTTCAGCAGGTGCCTGTTCATCACCTGGCTTTTTATTATTCATTTATAGGAATTACTAATATAGTCCAGATAGTCCAGATTTTACTCTTTTGTCAGTTTTAGATAAGGCTGTCATCTGTTAATTTACAAATGATGTTTTTCACTGAACCATACTCCTTAATTTTTTTTTTTTTTGAGGCAAGATCTCACTCTGTTGCCCAGACTGGAGTGCAGTGATGCAATCATGGCTGACTGCAGACTCACTGGACCCGGGCTCAAGTGATCCTCCTGCCTCAGCCTCCCAAGTAGCTGGGACTATAGGCACGTGACACCATGCCTAATTTTTGTATTTTTTGTAGAGATGGAGTTTCACCATGTTGCCTAGGCTGGTCTTAAGCTCAAGCAATACACTCACCCCTTACAGTATTATAGGTGTGAGCCACCATGCCTGGCCCACAGTCCTTAATTTGAATGTTGTCAAATCCATTTGTCTCTCACCTTATGGTGTGTGCCTTGATCATTTGATTTAAGAAGACTTTCTTTATTGTGTTGTTTTATTTAAGAAGACTTTATCCCTAGTCACAAAGACAGGCTCTTCTCATGGTTTTGCAAGCCAAAAAGTGACTGAGGCAGGTGTCTCAATTGATAGAGGTTTATTTAGCCAAAGTTTAAGGATGTACCCAAGAAAAACACAGGTCACAGGAGCATCTGTGCCCTTTGCTTTCCAAAGAGAGTTTGGGAGTATTTCAAGCGGAAAGAGCAAGCAGGAGATAAAAACGGAGGGAGGGTAGAAGTGAGGCAAATGGTTATGTCTTGTGAGGCTCCCATTAGTGCTCAGTAAATCCACATTTCACACATGAAAGGAGGGAGTGGAGGAAAAAGTCAATTATGCCTTCCTCTCAGGGTAGGTAGAGGGATGATTTCTGGTCTTTCTTCGTACCTGTGAAGATAAGCTGGTAACTGACATTGTCAGGGTGAGATTCAACAGAATTCAGCTGTAGGGCTAATTTACAGGGAAGGGGCATATATCCTGAAAGACTGAGGGGTTCACGAGGAATTTGTGAGCAATTTGTGAGGGAGGCCACCTGGGGAGATATGTGGCCTTCCATCTGGTGGGAACCTGGCTTACGGATGAGGCTATGACACAAGGTTGTGAAATTACAACGATCTGTTTGGGAACAAAAGGAAGGCTGTATCGTGTGATTCAGATCCCAAGCTTAACTCTCCTTTTGGCATAGTGAGTTTGGGGTCCTGAGATTCGATTTTCTTTCTCAGTTTTATAATTATACCTCTCTATTTTCAGTCTTGAATTTGTATGACATCCACCTCTGTAAGTGGTGTCATGTATAGAGTCAGGTTTTGCTTGTCTCAGGAGCGATTTCCCCAATGCCGCCTCTGGAGCTGTCCTCTCTCCTCTGCTCACGGCGTCTCTCTGTCTTACTCCAAGCTCCCCATCCACCTGGGTCTTCTGCTTGTCTGTTCTGAACCCCGGAGAAGCTGCTGTCACTAAAGGGTTGAAGCGGTTGAGTGCCTGGGGGAGTAAGTCCTCCCTGCTCTTCCTTTTCAAAAGCGTGGTGAGCTCTCTGCAGATCTTTCTTGCCCCATATGAACTACAGAAAAAGATTGTTCAAATTCTTCGCAAATCCCTGCTGGAATTTTGTGAAGGTTGGTATGAATTTGTGGTTTATACAATTGCAGGTTTACGTGTGCTCGTGTGATGGTTTGATGGGGTCTTATCTTCTGCAGTGGACTGAGCCCAGGAGGGCAGGGGATGTGTCTGCTTCCTACACCCTTGGCTCCCCAGCATTCACGCAGCATGTGGGTTGCAAAAGTAGCTCAACAACGATTTGTTGCTGAAAGCTGCTGAATTGAGTGTGAAATGATATGTCTGTGACAGTACTCAGCAAACCAGGAGGTGGCTCAGAGAGCGGTCCAAACCACCTGCTCCAGCACCAACTTGGGTTCACTTCTGTTTCTCTGGCTTCCTGGGAGGTGGGGGCTGGGCTCCCTCATCCACATCAGGAGCCTTTGGGAGGGTGAACATGGTGATGCCAGCACACAGCGAGCACTGTGTGTGTCGCTCCCAGTGCTGTTGCTGAAGCCTGCCTGGGAGTAGGGGATGCTAATTCCACTTAGAAAACCACCTCCTTGATGGCTGATGCACATCTGCTGGCAGGGCCACCCCAGGCACACTCCACGTGCTTTGCCATCTGTGTTAGCTCAGGCTGCCTTCTCTGTGTGTCTTCACATGGGCGGGGAGAGAAGAGGGAGAGAGAGAAAGAAGGGGAGGGAGGGAGAGAGAGAAAGAAGGGGGAGAGAGAGAGAGAGAGCACGATCTCCCTCTTTCTCTTCTGATAAGGGCGCTTATTCTATCAGATTAGCACCGTGCCCTTATGACTTCATAATTTAACTTTACTTAGCTCCTGAAAGCTCTATTTCCAATACAGTCACACTAGGGGTTAGGGCTTCAATGCCAGAATTTTGGGGACATTCTTCAGTCCACAGCACTATCCTACAGCACAGGATACGGGAATGGAAATATGTTCCTGTCAGTTTTGCCAAGGGAGGTGAGGGACTGGATGCACAGCAGAGGGTCAGAGCCAGTGGTGCTCTTCGCCCTCTCACAGTCACGGAGAGCCTGATGAGCTCCTCCTGCTGTTTGAGGATGCTGTGCTCAGGGAGGACCTGGGGAGCATCCTCACTTGCTTCAGGCACTGCCTGGCCAGAGGAGAGCAAGGCAGTGCCTGTCCCACACCTTCCACCTGCATGCCTACTGGCTGCAGCCTGGAGAAGCTGGCAGCTCGGGGAAGGAAGAAGGAAGCCGAGTGCCAGCCTTCCCGCTGCAGGTGGTCCCCACACAGGACCAGTCAGGGCATGTTTTGGTTCTTTTGACGGACCGGCCATTTTCACAACTGTGGACTGTTTAGGACCAGTGTGACTTTTGTTATCTGAGAGTGACTGGAAAAGTGAGGGCCTGCCTCAGTGGGCCTCTGAGGGTGAGGCAGGGATCCCACTGGAGGGGATGCAGGGCAGTGGGGCAGAGAGAAGCTGAGTTTCCATCGCGCCCACACACCCACCACCCCAAATGACTGCATCTTCAGTTCCTCGGTGGGAAGTGCTTGGTGCCAGGGAGCTGGGCACTGAGGGCTCTTTCCTGGCAGCTTTAAAAGGGTCTGAGCCACAGAGTTCCCGGGAGCCAGAAAGTCTGGTCATTCCATCCTGTGTGGGCACGATGGAAACTCAGCTTCTGTCTGCCCCTCCAGCATCTGGCCAGCATCTCACAGCCCTCGGAGGGCTCAGCACACTCCTTCACACCTGGCTCATCATGAGCAACACCTGGGAGCCTCTAAACTACGCCAGCAAGCGCTTCCAGGCTCAGAGAGGGGATCTGGGCTCACACCCAAACCCCAGGAAGGAGTGTTCAAGTGCCTTTCAGTGAGGGTTCCCTGTGGAGGGAGCAAAGGAGGAGCTGTTGGCATCCTAGAAAACCACAGCAGAAATAGGCGCACCCTCCTCTCATGGCAGAGGTGGGGAGGCTAAGGCCCAGAGAGCAATGTATTTAGGTTGGTGCAAAAGTAATTGTGGTTTTTATATTACTTTTGAGGGCAAAAACTGCAAGTAGGTTTGCACCAACATAGTAGCTTTTCCCCAAGTCTCTTAGTGAGCGGGCGGCAGTGTTGGGACCAAAACTCCTACCCTCTGGGGCCAGCTCGCCTTGAGCCCACTGCCCTGACGGGGCCTGGTCAGCTCTCACTGGACATTCTCCTTGTGCCCAGCAGGGGAGTAGCACCCGTCTGTGCTGGAGGACTGTCTGGCCAGTTGGTTTGCTGGGCCCCCTCCCATGGCCAGTCCTGCTTGCCCGGCTGCACTGAGATTCAGGGTTCCCTGGCTTCTGCCTCTTGCCTCCAGCTGGGGGGATTTGTGCTGCTGGGGAAAGCTGACTGAGCCAAAGGAACTGGTTCAGTTTCTGGGTGAGGTTAAGGGTAGGCTAAGATATGCGCCAAAAATTGAGGAATTTGGTCTCTAGGAAAGACCAAACAAAGAATGTATAGTTGAAAGGAACAAGAAAAAAGGTGGGGGGCTAGTGGGACAAATTCTGGAAAGAGTTTTTATGCCCTTGTATATAGGTCTAGCTATGGGAGAGGAAGTTGGGTGATATTCCCTCATTGGCATGGGGTCCTTTTTAAGGTGGTTTTGCACCCCGTCCCCACCCCCATGGTACCCCTGATGCCTAGAATGGGAACTTCTCCTCACACCTATAACCGCATCAATACCACTTCTTACAAAATAGGCTTGCTTGACACAGATATAATGTAAGAACCATAGTTTATTCCAAACTTTGAAACAAGGATTTTGAGAGTCCTCCACACCAGAGCATTTTCTGTAAGCCGCCTTTGGGGGAAGGGAGGTAACTTTGATTATAGAGGGCCCAGAAGTTATAAAGCCTTGTGAGATCAAGGGATCCCTGAGGAAATTATAGCTGTGTTGGATTTTTGCTTTTTAGAGAAGCAAAAAGAGAGAAGAGAAGACAACTCCATGTTGTCTGTACTGGTGATTAATAAACATGGCATAATTATCAATCCTATAGTATCTTGTATCTAACTTGACAAGATTGTTTTGACATTTCTAACTATAAACCTTTGTTTTTCAAATGCTCCTTAATCCTCTTCCTTGTCTTTTTGTTGGTTCTCTTATTAATGAGTTACAGCAAAATTTGACATGTGCTCATAGATGCACTTGGATAAGAATTATTCTTCACACTAACTTGAGAATTGTCCATTTAGTGTGAGGAATGGTTTCTTGTGTAAATATGCACGTGACGTCTGTCTTCCTTCTTTTTTTCTTTTATTGAGACAGGGCCTCACTCTGTTGCCCAGGCTGGAGTGCAGTGGTGGGGTCATAGCTCATTGTACCCTTGAACTCCTGGACTCAAGCAAGCCTCCCTCCTCAGCCTCCTGAGTAGCTGAGACTACAGGCATGCACCACCAATTCTGGCTAATATATATAAAATATATATATATTATACAAAATATATAAATATGTATAATATATATTTATATATTTTATAAAATATATATAATTATATATTATATATTATATATTATATTTTATTATAT
>NW_026652276.1:123925465-124042382 GCF_009828535.3 Hylobates moloch | reverse complement strand
TTTTTTTTTTTAGGGACAGGGTCTTGCTATGTTACCCAGGCTGATCTTGAACTTCTTGGCTTAAGTCATCCTCCTGCCTCAGCCTCCCAAAGTTCTGGGATTACAGGTGTGAGCTACCGCCCCCTGCCTATCTTCCCTTCTCAACACGCACAGGATGAGCCTTGTCTTGGTGTGGATTCAGGCATTGGTGCTGCCTCTATGCAATCCTGCTGTTTCACTTTGATCCAGCTCAGATTTTTGGGAGGCCTGTATTAGTGTTCTATTGCTGTCATAACCAATTACTGCACACATGGTGGCTTAAAACAACACAGATTTATTATGTGATCCACAGTTCCTGTGGGTCAGAAGCCTGGCACAGCATGGCTCAGGGGCTCCTCTGCTCCGGGTCTCACCAGTCTGAAGTAGAGGTGCAGGCTGGGCCGTGTTCCTCCCTGGAGGCTCTCGGAAGAATCCGCCTCCAGACCCACTCAGGTTCCTGGCACGATGCAGCTCCTTGTGGGCACCGGCCCGAGGCCAGTGTCCTCTGAGACGCAACAGAGCTGCTCTTTGCCCTGGAGGCTGGTCTGTAGCCCATGCGTGTGATCCTGTGCCTCAGAACTAGTCAGCGTATCTCAAACTCCCCCTACACTCGGTGTCTCTCCTGCCTCTCTTTTCTCTTTTTTTTCTGGTTTCTATTGGGCCCACCTGGATAATCCAGGATTATCTTTCTATTTTAAAGTCAGCAGATTAGTGGCTTAATTACACTCGCAAGGCCGCTCACAGCAGTGCCTAGATTTGTGTTTGAATCACTAGTGCTGGGGGTCTTGGGGGGCTTCTTTAGATGTCCTACATGGAGACATTGGCAGCATGTGGTGCCCCCAGCTTCTTGCTGAGGTCTGTGTGTGGGGGTGTGGGAAGTGAGAGGGAGGGGGAATCATTGTAGCCTCTCCCCCATCTGCCTCCTGCGCCTGAGGTCCTGTCTCTGCAGAAGGGCCTCTCCCTCTGGATCCAGCAGCCACCCTACCCTCTGCCCCGGCAGTCCCTCCCTGGGGCTCCCCTACAACTTGTCCACACGTTGGCCTTTGTGGAGCCTCCTCCTGCTGCTCCCAGTTGTGCGTGCCTCTACTCTGCCTGCACCGTGGTCAGGACTCATTTGCGTCAGGCTGCTTTTGTTGTGAGGATCCCTCTCCTGTCTTTTGGGGCTTCCAACCGCTCCTCCTGAAGCTTCCCAGCCCCCTCTTCCCCAGCCCTACCAGCCACCACCATCCGCAGACCTCCACGGGTCAGTTCCTGGCACACTTTCTTGCCCTTCCAGCTGCGTTCAGTCAGCAGGTCACTTGGATTCACCACTGGGTTTGCAGACACTCTCTCTTTTTTTCTTGTTCTTCCTCATCACCAACTGAGTGGGGATCACCCAGAGCTCAGACGTCAGAGAACAAGAAATAATGGGTTCCTGGTATTTTTTCCTCTCGGTGTTTCTAGGAACTTGTAATTTCTTTGAAAGTTTAGCAGATAGTTAAAGGTCATTCAAGGACTATTCAAGGACTTAAAGCCAACTAAGGGTATTGGAAATGATATTGAAGCTGACCTGGAAGGCCACATGCTGGCTGCCAACACCACAACTCTGTCAGGGAAGTGGCTGTGGGTCCCCAGCACAGTGTGACACCGATAACAACTGATAAAAACAAAATAAAGACATTAGTGATTATAATTTCAGTCCGGTTGAACACATGATTACATTCTCGTAGCCCTAAACATTTCCAAAATGCTAGTGACTCATAAAATCAGAATAGGAAATTTAAGCAGTTCAAATTAATTAGATTTATTATGAAAAAATAAACACAAGCTTGCTTTGTATTATATTCTATTAATACACTGTGATACACTAAAGGAAAAGATAAATAATTTTTTATGTCAAAATTATCAAACCACATGAACTGTGATGTGAAATATGAAACAATTGTTATTATTTTGGTAATCCTTGTATAAGGGAGAACCCATGATTTTGGAATGACATTAACATTCTTTAAATCTTGTTTAAAGGTCTTAGTATCTTAGGCTTCTTACAGCCCTTTCCTTTGAAGTCCTAACTGCATGAAATTGCATTTCCTTCTTATCCTGTAGCTTAGCAACGACATCTAAATTCACGGTTGGTTGGTGGTGGGTTCAATTCAGTTTTTCCCCTGGCTGAGATGGAGTCCTTCCCATCGACAGCACTGAGACTTCTTCTCAGAGAGTCAGCATATTTAAATTTAAAGCTTTAGGAAGGCTTTGTTTGTTTCCTTTTTAAAGTTATCATATAAGTACCTACTAGGATCTATTAATCAATAAAAATAGATACACCTTTAAAGTCGAGAGGCTTATTGATCTCTGTGGGCAGTGGACCCATCTTTTGAATAGAATCTTCTGGCCAGTCCTCGTGCCTGGCTAATGGCTACGGGCACAGATTCATAATTTCCAACCCACCACTGTCTCTCTGGAAAGGAAACAATTTCTCACTTTTAGAAACACAGACCTGCAAAAGAAACCAGGACACAGATACTTCCACAAACAGCTCCTGCCATGGAAAATCACTGAGAAGTGCCCTGCAGGGAAATAGACTCCAGGGTTGGCAATTGATGTGTAGTTTATTTTTCAGTGGGGAGCATTGATCATTCCTGCAGGAGTGAATGAGTCCAGGCCCACCTCCCATCAGCTCATGATATTCCTTTACAAACCCAGTGACCAGCTCCCTTGGGCCAGGAAGCCCCCTCCGTCTCTCTGGGGTCTGTCACCCTAGCCAGTGACCCGGGCTGCCTTCTACTGTGGAATCTCTAGTGGTTACAAACAAAATTCTCTTTGGAATACCTGGTGAGTAGTTGTCAAAATTTTATTTAATTCATCCACAAACAACAGGCTGGGTGTGGTGGCTCATGTCTGAAAAACCACCAACAACAGACTATGCCTCTGAATGTTGCAGGAAAAATTATGAAATGATGGCTAATAAGATCTTCCGGGTGTGTTTCTGACAATAAAACTACAACACCTTTGCAAGGACTTCCCTTCCAGGCCATAAAACAGCTGCCATGTCCCTTTCCACAAGCCTGGCCACTCAGCTGCCATTCTCTTATCCATTGGCCTCCTCGCTTCCACACTGAGCACTCATGTCCCAGACCGAGTGCCTCATCCTGGCTGCTGCACTGCGGGTCGCTCCAGTTCAGCTCAGGGAAGGTGGCACCAGTACTTAACAGTTGCTCTGATCACAGACCTTTGAGTCATAATGCCTCTCTTTCAAAAGCCACATTTTCCAGTTAAGGCAGCTGATTCTACCTTCAAAACATATCCAGAGTCCAGCCACAGCTGACCACCTCCATGGCCTCCTCCTGGTCCAAGCTGCCTTCCTCTTTCCTGGGCTTCTTCCAGGTCGTCCTTCAGCAGATGCCCAACTCATTAAGAATAAAAGCCGCCATCTGGCCCTGTGTTCTCTCCCTGACCCCATCTGCCCTCCAAGCCTCCCTTCATCCCAGCTGCACCAGGCTTCTTCTTGTTCCTTGAGCAGGCAGGGCCTGCCCCAACCCCAGGGCCTTTGCACAGGCTCTTCCCTCTTACTCCAATAATTGGGTGTGGAATGTGATAGAATGGTGTTACTCTGGTTCAGAGTGCTAAAACGGGGTTGAGAAGCTATCCTTAGAAGGACTACCTGCACGGCCACAACCCTGCCAAACAGGAGCTTGCTTGAACCTTTGCACTGGGCCCCACGGCCACAACCATAACATCCTGGAGAACAACTGAATTTGCCACAGTGCTGCGACTCCTGAACAGCAACAACCAAAGATCTGTGGACTCATGTACTATGCCAGCCGCCTGCACCAATGACAATCCTTTCAAAACAACGTGTGTAATCACCCTCAGCATACTTTTAAAAATCCCTACTCCCCTTCCTCTCCTGAGAACACAGTTTGGTTTCTAGCTGAATCTGTGTCTCCTGAATGCCAATTCCTAAGACCCCAAAACACGCCTTGTCTTACTGCTTTGCAGTCTGGTCCTTTGCTTCTTCTTGGTTGACAGGTGGCTTTCTCCCTGAACAATTCAGGTCTCTGCTTGATTTCACATCATTGAGGCCTTCCCTGAGTGTCCCATTTATCATGATGTCTGCCCCTACTCCCAGACTCTATCCTCCAATCTCATTGTTTTCTCTCTGGAGCCACTTAACAGCACCTAATATGCTGTATATCTTTACTTATGTATTTTGCTTACAGAAATTAGAAAGCCATTTCTGGAGGGAGCAGAGAACTTTTATCTGTCTGTTGTTTGGGATAACCCCAGTGCCTGAGATAGGGCCTGGCTCCTGGTAGGTGCTCATTAAAATTTGCTGAATGACTGAATGATCCCTGTGCTATGGTGCAGCCTCGTACATTTCCTGCAAGGAGCAGAGACTTGTGCAATGGAGGCGTTGGTAGGGAGTCTGTTTCCTGAAGAAGCTGAGGTATCTCAGCTGGCCCTGAAGATTGGGGAGTTATTTGATTTGCTGAGAAGCCAAAAATGCCCAAATAGCAAATATGTCTGATCAAAATGGATTGCATTCATCCTACTCTGGTGAGTCCCTTTATCCCCCGGAAATCCCCTGCCTGCTTCCCCTGTTAGAGAAGCAGGAGCCCGGGAGAGCCAGGGTAATGCTATTTTAAGTTCAGCTCCATCTTGAGACTAATGAGGTACATTCCTTGCCAGTCACGACCCATGGTCATAAGATGTGCAAAGCCAAGGAAACAGCCTGCCAGTACTTGCAAGAACACACTTCTATGACAACAGAACGTCCAGATGTTCCAATATCCATAACAATGTATGCTTTGAGATAGTTATAGTTATGGTTTGATGTATTTAGGCACTAAATGCCAAGGACAGTTTTCTTTAAATTAGCCACAAAGGGGTCTCCTCCCACAGAGCTGGTCAGGCCACGGTATCGGGGTCAGTGGTCAAGTGGCACCTGGGGCTCAGGGTGGAGTGTGAGTTGTGGGCAGGGGCGGGGAAGGGAGCTGGCACATCTGGGCCCCTGATTCATAGCTCAGCACCCCCAGGGACCAAGCAGAGCAGAGCAGGACCCAGGTCGTCTGGGAGACTCAGATGAGTGCCCTTTTCCTCTGAGCGGACAGTCTGGGTCCAGCTGGCCTTTGTTGTACTGTTGGAGATGGAAGGCTCTGGAGGCACCCCCGTTTTATCCATGCACGCTCCCTGGACTTCAGATGGGCCTCTCATGGGGACCCCACCACCTGGCTGACATGCTGTCTTCTCCCATGGGGGCCTCATGGCAGTTTTGGGCTCCAGCTTTGCATCAAATGAAGGCCCATGAAGGCCCGGGACCTGCCCTGCCACTCTGTCCTAAAGTGCCAGAGTGGATGTATGGGCAAAGCATTCAAACCACCCTGTCACTTGCATGACTTGGGGCTCTCTTTGCAACGTAGGTTCTCCGAGACTCACATTCCCCATCTGTCAGGTGGAGAGAAAGGAGTCGGGTGAGGAGCTGGCTCTCCATCGCTCTCAGGCGTGGCCCATAGCCTGCTGCTCCTGCCAGCTCGGCCCTGGCTCTGGGTTGACCCCTCAGCCCAGAGAGTGCTCAGAGCTGGCGTGGGCTTCTGGCCTCAGCCTGCCTTGGGGTCCTGCCTGCCCCCGAAGGCCTAGGGGCCTGAGAGGGTGTGGCAGGGAGGACAGGGCTGAAGGCTCTCCATGGCCATCCACTCCCCCTGGTGCTGCATTCCTTTGCCCGCTCAGAGCCCTCTGTCCCATCCTGCAGCTCTCCCTCCCGGCTTTCAGGGGGTGACCGGGTGCTCATGAAAGGACCCTCTTCCCCAGAGCGCAGCTTTCCGTTCCCCTGGGTCTGAACAGGTAGGTTGTGGGGAGAGGGGAGGCAGCCTGGATGGTGTGACCACCCAGGCCACTGGCTCTGCAGACCCCCAGGAGCACTGCAATCCTGCACCAGCTGCTCCCTGGACATGGCCACCAGATGTCTTGGGGGGCACCTGAAATCCTCTGTCCTGAGGGGAACACTTGTGTATCCTCACTACCTGTCTCCTGGTCACCTCAGTTTACGGCGTCCCCATCCTCACCACGGGGAACCCCAGCCTCAGGTTTACACAGGGGTGGCTGTCCATGGTCCTGCCTTGCACTCCGCTTTCTGTCTGATTTGCAACTCCCCCCACTGTTGAAGCCTCTGTACTGTGTGGCCTTCTCCATGCCTGTGGGCAGGGGTGACAAGGAGCAGAGCCACCTCCCACCCTGCCATTTCATGGCCTAGGGTCCTAGAGGACCCCCTGCCTTCCCAGCTAGGGGGACCGTGGGCTGAGAGGCTGGGAATCTGCATGGGGTTGAGGCAGGTGGATGGAGGAGGCAGGAGGGGTGTCTGAGGAGGGAGCAAAGTGTCTGGGAGAAGCTAAACGAGGAAAACTGAGCTGGGGAAAGAGGCCAGGAGGGCAGTGGAGGCCTGGGCATCAGTGAAGAGTCGCCTGATCCTCAGGGCGGGGACAAGAGCAGTTCCTGTCACAGCATTCTATAGGCCAGGCCTCACTCTTTGCTGGGACTGGGCTCCTCAGACACACGTGGGGTGTGGACTCATTCGGCGGGGTGGAGAAAGGGCTGTCCCTGTCTGTATCCTGTGAGGTTTTGTTGTCACATCAGCCTATGCGGGTGTCCCCTTTTATCTGCTCGTGGGACCTCTGTGTTCACAGGGATGGGGTGTGCGTGTGTGCATGTGAGTGTGTATGTGTGTGTGTGTGAACATGTGTGTGTGTGAAAGCATGGGGGGCATGTCAGTGTGTGGTGCACGTGTGAGGGTAAGTGCATGTGTGTGTGCATGTGAGTGTGTGACTGCACATGTGTGGCATACACACATATGAGGATGTGTGTTTACACCCATGTGTAGAGTGTGTACGGGTGTTCAATGGTCGTGCGAGTGTGTGTACTGGGTGTGTGCATGTGGTGTGTGCAATGATCATGTGAGTGTGTGTGGGGTGTGTGCATGTGGTGTGTGCAATGATCATGTGAGTGTGTGTGCTGGGTGTGTGCATGTGGTGTGTGCACACACGTGTGGTGGGGGCATAGATGTCCCTCCTGAGCTTGCCTCCCATCCAGGCAGCATCCGTGGACATGTTGTTGTCCTCACCTGCCCTGGCCTTTGGGGTTGCTCTCTCCTCCCCTGCCCTGTCTCTCCCTGCACCTTCCTTGCCTGAGGCTCGGGTGAGGCCTGCCCAGCCCACCTGTCCACGCCATGCTGCCAGCCCTCATCCTGCACTCAGGGCTGAGGACATCTGAAAGCTGGATGCTCCCCAGCCCTGCCTGGAGTGAGGCCAGCCTTCTGCCTCAGCTCCCAGGGCTCTGTGGCCATCTCCCATGCCCCTCTCCCCATCCCTGCTGGGGAGTAGGGGCACCATGTTCCCCTCCTTCCCTGGACTAGCCTGTCCCCTATTCACCTGTCCCCTTTTGCAGGAAAGGCAAGGTGTTGCAAACCCTTATCTTTTGATATTTAAAGGAGTCTAGATCTTGCTACTCGAATGCTTGTTTCTCTTAATACTAGAAAAGCATAGGCCTGAATGTCCTCCATATGCTCTGTGTTTGCCTGGGTCAGCGAGGGTAGAAATCCTTAGGCGTTCTCTGGGAGGACAGGTCATGGGTAACAGGAGTGATCGGAAATAATTGCATCAATCAATATAGCAAAAGAATATATTATATTTATGCATAGAGCTGTATGTGCCAGATTCTGACTTATTTCAAGCTGTTAGGCTTTACTGAGAACTACTTTCAAGAGGAGAACAGGCCGGGCACGGTGGCTCACGCCTGTAATCCCAGCACTTTGGGAGGCCGAGGCCGGTGGATCATGAGGTCAGGAGATCGAGACCACAGTGAAACCCCGTCTCTACTAAAAATACAAAAAATTAGCTGGGCACGGTGGCAGGCGCCTGTAATCCCAGCTACTCGGGAGGCTGAGGCAGGAGAATGGCGTGAACCCGGGAGGCGGAGCTTGCAGTGAGCCGAGATCACGCCACTGCACTCCAGCCTGGGCGACAGCAAGACTCCGTCTCAAAAAAAAAAAAAGAGGAGAACAAAAACTATAAATCACTTTCAGGCTATTTATCCATGACAAGTCTTATCAATCCCCAAATTTGGAAGTTAAAATAGTGGCATAATAAGAACCACTCCATGTCAAAAGGACTTCCTACTTGTGGTTGTTCTGATATGAACTGTCCTGCCTCGGTGGATAGGGGAGTGGAGGCTGTCATGGAGCTTGGGGAGGGTGTGCATGGAGAAGGGCCTGCTCCGTGGGGTGGGGAGTCCTAAAGAGCCCACCTCACAGTGTGAGGGGCCCAGTGCCACATGCCCCTGACACTGGCTGGAATGCCTTGGGGAGCGCTTCCTTGGTGAAGGAAGCAGCATGTTGATTTACATTCCAGGTCAGACCATGTCCCCATCTTTCCCACCATTAGGAACACTAAAGAATGAGTGTGGCCTTCCAACCCTGTTTGAGAGGTGCTTCTGGGCCTCCCTCTATTAACTCCATGGTTCCACTCTGCAGCAGAGCCACCCAGAGACTTCATGGGTATGGGGAGATTTGAAAAGAAATCGGCCATCTTTATCTGAGCTCAAGAAAAATAACCCAAACCTTTTTCTGAAATATGCCTTTATCCTCCCAGTTCTATGTCTGTCATAAAGGCACAACAGACAATCGGCACATGTAACTCTTCGAGAATGGGAACCAATACGTTGTCTGAGAGGGTTTTCTTTCCTGCTTGAAGATTCTAGCATGTAGTATTTTTTTTCCTTGGGAGCTTTGTATTTAAGGTTGGATGAGCTGAGACAATTTTTCTGGAGAGCAGATTATGTTTTCTATTAGTCCAAGTTGGTTTTGAGGACGAGGTGAGCGAGAGGGTTGTCCAGGCCCTGCTGCATTCCGAGGGCAGTTCAGGGACTTGTACAGCAGGGTTGTGTGCTATCCCTGGTGGCCCAGACTGTCCTGGCTAGGCTGGCAGAGGTGGATCAGTCTCATTGCCACAGATGCCCACAGCTAGATGCCTGGTTCACGCTTGCTATTGGACCCTGTGTCTGGTCAGTCAGCTCATGCACTAGGTCCCCCTGTGGCTGAGGCTTTGCTAAGCAAAGTCATTCTGTGTTGTCTTAGGGACTTCTGAGCTGGTCTCAGTGGGGAACTTGTATGTCCTTACTAAGTTGAGCCCACTGAACTCCTGAAACACCTCTCAAATTTGTTCCAGAAGAAGAAAGAAAAAAATGGAGTAAGGGCAACGTTTGAAGAGATAATAACTGAGAAATTTCCAGAATGTATGAAAGATGCCTTCCCATAGACTCAAGAGACCAGTAAATTCCAAGTAGAAGAACTGAAAATGGAACCCAGCTTGAGGAACCTATGACTCAGAAGTTGGGGTCCAGGCCCACCCGCCCCACCGCCCGGCGTGCTGAGTCTGAGATGCATGTGGAGCTCCGGGCAGTGATGCTAGGGTACAGTCTGCAGCTTGGAGGGTGACACATTTGGGGTAGACGGCATTCAGAGGGCTACTGAGATGTGGCAGGGGTGAGGTCCCCTACGGAGGCACAGATGAGAGTGAGGTGGGCCTGGGATCCAGCCCTGTAGGGTTCTGGCATTTAAAGGTAGAAGAGAGGAGGACAGGGTGGCAGGTGGAGGAGGCCCAGGGGGGATGGATTCCTGGAACCCAGGGCAGTTCCAGCTGCTGAAGCAGCAACAGCATCTGCTTCTGCCCAGAGGCCAAGTAAGGTGAGGCTGAAGATGTCTATTGAATTCAGCAACAGCGAGGTCCCTTTTGGCAGTGCCATTTCTTACAGACATAACAACTCTAAGTGATCCCCTTTCTTTTGGAGATTTATTATAGCATTTATTATTCTAGAGTTTTCTTCCCTATTATGCCTGGGAGCAGTTATTAAAGTGCAGCTCTTCAGAAAAGGCTGAGAATCAGCCTACATTAGCATTTCCGTAAAATCGCCCTCTCCAAGGCTCATAGGAGAGACCAGGGAGACCACGAGGGCTGTTCGACCCTGTCTGCCCCTCTTGGCACCTGTGAGTCACGGCACACCTAGGCCCTGAGGGCATGAGGCACAGGGTCTGTGGGGGAAGTGGGACACACTGGGTCCACTGTCCACTCTGCTATTTGGTGATTGGGTTGAGCTGGGTTGCAGTGTGAGTGAAAATAATTTTCTCTCTGGACTATGCCAATCTGTAGGGCATGATTCTCCAGGGATTTCCACTGAAAACCTGTCTCTGTGTTCTCAACACAGAGAAATTGAAAACACTATTTCTTTCCATTTTAAAGGTCTTAAGCTTTTCTTATTAATGTTCCATCCCCCATAGCCTCAGAATGTGGGGAGAGACTGGCTGTGTTTAATGGTCCTGAAATCTACAGTTTGTCAACCACTGGGCACTGCTTTTTCTGCCTTAAACAGCAGCCCTTCCTGGTCTGTTGGTCCTGAGCCATGCTCAGGTCACCACATGTCCTCAAGCTTGCATGTTCATCAGCACTTCCTCGAGGGCTTCAACACCTGCCTCTTGTTCTTACAGCCCTTCGGGTCTGTCTCCTTGGCACCTGCAGCCAGGAGAAACCCTGTCCATCTTAGAGACTTTCTTAGAGCTCTTTAGCCCCAGCCTGTGCAGCCTTGTGGCCTCAGCATGCAGCATGTTTCCAGGGTAAGCAGCCCCTGCGCTCTGCAGCCCCATATGCAATGCTGCACTCAGCATCATGTGACCTCTAAACGCTCTGCCCTGGTTCTGCCCCCAGCAGCAGCCTCTGCCTGGGGAAAGGCAGCCACCCCTTACCTCTGGGACTTCCTCCTGATTTTACCCAGAGTCTTTGCTGCCTTCATAACTCATGGATGCCCCTAAGTCAGCGATGGCTGTAATTTGCTCTGTTGCTCCAGCTGCTCTTAGTGGAAGCATTGCTGCCAATAACTGTTCCTTCCTGACAGGAATTGGAGGTCCATGCCTCTCTTTTTTTTTTTTTTTTTTTCAGAGAGCTACTGAGATGTGGCCAGACCTTTCCCTTAAAGGAGTTAGGTCTGGGTCAATGCATTTACCACACATACTTTAATTATAAACCCCATACCTACCAATCCCTCAAGGCTAGCTTAATCATCTCCTTTTCACAGCTGCAATAACTGATAAGCAAGTTGGTGGGTGCAGGTTTGACCGTGAGCCCTGCTTTCCACCATGCCACCTCCTGGGAGATAGAGAACGGAGGGGTGTCTCGGTGAGGGACAACACAAATACATAGAACAGACATTTTCATAAACTACTGACCATACTGAAAGCTTTTAGGTCACTTTCTGGTCTTTATGCTACAAGGCCCTTGAAATGTGTCACTTTAGTCACATGAGGACAGCAGTCTGATTACATCTATGATTTCCATTGTCCCCTGAAAATTCACAATCGCTTCTGCTTTCCTTACGGGTGTGTAGATAGCACAAAAGCGATTTTTTTTTCCTTGCATTAACTTGAGGATCATTATTCACTAAGAAAAAAGTTTGCTTAATTAATGTCACTAAATTTTTTTTCTAGTCATCTTGATAAAAAAAATCTGTGGGAATGTTTTCTTTTTATTATTGTTGCATTCTGAGATAGCTAATATCACTCTTGTTATTTTGGGTTGGCGAAGGGAAGAAGAATTCCTGGATGTTTGTTTGGAAAGGTTGGGGAATGCTGGAGGCAGCTCTTCATGGGCGTAAACACAGTAACGTTGTCCGGAGAGAGGACAGGATGTGGGGATGGTTGAGTTCCACAGTCAGTTCAGCAAGACTACATTGCCATCTTTTGATTCTCCTTTATATCAACTGACAATGCAAAATTATTTGTTTAAATTGAGCATTGTCACTAAAAACAGTGAGACCCAGGCTTGTATTTGAGTCCTAAATTTGCCACTTTGCAAACCTTTGTAGATGCAAACTCTAAATTCATTGTATCAACTATTGATCCCCTACGGCATGACGATGAAAATGAAAATCTTAAGACCTTCCCTTAAGCCATTCTGGTGAATTAAATAGGGACTTGCTTGAAGTAAACACAAAATATAATTGTTGTAATGATTGTTATTGTTTTGTTTCATTTAGAGTTTATGTTAACCCTACTCTTTTCCCTGCAACAAAAGGACACACACACAGAGAGAGAGAGAGAGAGAGAGAGAGAAGAGCAAGGGAGCTGTCCAAAATTTGCAGACCCCTGAAATCTGTGCTTGGCTTCAGTTGGGGGATCTCGGCCCCCTACATTGGTCACCTGCCAGCCCGGAGTAGGGGATGAGGGGATGACTCAGGTCTGCAAACTGTTGCGGGCAAGACCATGCCTGGGGTTCAGGCTTCCGTACCGTCCAGAGAGCTCTTCCCTCTCAGGCCACTTAGGACCATGACACCTGAGGCAGGAAGTCGGGGTGCAGGGGGACCTGGACAAGGCAACTCAGCCTCTGAAGGAGCCCACACTCCTAGGATGAACTCCTCAGCCAGGGATAAAATGTTGCTTCCTGTTTAGGGCCCCCTGTTTCTATTTTCTACCTCCCAATTTCTGCCACTTTTGTAGCAGGTAATAAACCAAGTCCCCTGAGGCGTCCCTCCCTAGAAGCAAACTGAACCATTACAAAGTGATGTTGGAACAACCAGCTACACACAGGAGGCCAAATTCTTCCCTTCTCTATGAAATAGAATAGCTACGTCCGCTTTTGACAGCCTTAGTCAGAACAAGTCCTACCAGTCCCTCCACCTAGGTCCGTGCTTTGAAGTGGCCGCATCCTAAGCCTGTCACCTCGATGTTGTAGTTGGATCCTTGGGCAAGGGATTTTACACCAGCATCCCCTCTAGGAGAAGAGTTACAAATGTTGTCTGGGGCTTTGACCCATCCTAGAATCACCCTTGCAATATTAACTCAATGAATTTATAGGAGAAGCCAAACTTAAGATGAATAAGAATCCAGCCAGTTTTCCCAGACCAAGCCCCCAAATCTCATGGTAAATGAGTGCTGATGAGGTGTGGCTGGACTGGAGGATGAGAGCTTCAGGGACCCTGGAGGGAGTGCGTCACCAGCAAGGTGGGAAGGCTGTGGGGCCCGGAGCTGATAGCTTTCCATGGCTACGATGGCCCATGCTTCCCTAGCCTTCCTGTGGAGACCAGGTGCATCTCAAGTGTGGAGTGCTTTGGGGACATTGGAGGCTGTGGCTGGGACTGACGTGTCTGCTCTCTGCTGGTGTCTCTGCCGTGTTGTTCCTGAACTGTATCCTTTCTTAAAGTGAATTAAACTTGGTTTGGAGTGAAGGCTCTTCTTTGTCGGGAGTTTGAATGTCAACTTAGGATGATTCTAGGCAGGCGACCACCCTTTGCCTTGTGTCTCTAACTGATCTCTTGCTTGCCATCATTGAGAAACCTCTAACCTTCCAGTCAAAGACTTTCTCATCTCCCCCATCTCATCTGGCTCCTGGCCTGGCCTTCTTTCACTTCTGAGGAGGTGGAGGTGCGTATTCTAGAAGCACAGAGAGAGTGTGGCCGTCTCAACAGGAACATTTGGAAATGTTTTCTGAGGATTCGTCCTTTTACCTGGACTTTGAAGACAGGGCCACAGGGTGAGAGTGAGAGCTGGCTGAGTTATGGGGGTGCTCTGCCTGCATGGAAGTGTGCACCCCACTGTGGGAGGTGTCCTCAGGCCATTCTCTGACCAGGGGCCTCCCACTTCAAAGCATTTGGGATGGAAAGTTGCCATGCTGCAGATTTTGAACAAGGCTGGCCTTGATTCAATTAGTCTGTGGAGTAAATTGTATATGAGTGTGAAATAGTACATTGAATAGGTGCTTTTTTTTGAGATGGAGTTTCGCTCTTGTTGCCCAGGCTGGAGTGTGATGGTGTGATCTTGGCTCACTGCAACCTCACCTCCCGGTTCAAGTGATTCTCCTGCCTCAGCCTCTCGAGTACCTGGGATTACAGGCATGTGCTGCCACACTCAGTTAATTTTGTATGTTTAGTAGAGACGGGGTTTCTCCATGTTGGTCAGGCTGGTCTTGGTGATCCGCCTGCCTCAGCCTCCCAAAGTGTTGGGATTATAGGCGTGAGCCACCACGCCCAGCCCTTGAATAGGCACTTTTGAAGCTTGTCTCTCCTATATGTTTTCAACAATTTACTTTTGTTTCGGTCAACTTAAATAATCAACAGAGAAAGGTTCTTTAAAGAAAATGATGTTTATTCAGGAATAGGGCATTGCAACGGAATACACATGCCATAATAAGCTATGTGTGTATTCAGGGAGGTAAAGGAAGGCAAAGGTTTTTAAAGGAAAAATGGGGAGGATTACAGAATTGTTTTGAAATAATTATCCTAGGCTACAAGGATCGATAATAAGGTGACATCAGATCTGAGGCTGGACACACAGTTGTTCGGCAGATGTCACTGCAAAAGTATTTTTTTGTGTATGGTTGTGGTGGACTTTGTGCAAGGTTGTGGTTTTTGCAGAGTCTTTTGTGATAGTTTTAGCAGGTATACAAGCAGGAGAACCCTGTCTTCATAGCCTTCTCTGGCCCTATTTGTAAGTTTTTTTTTTTAAACATAAGTGGCTCCATTTTGATTCTGACACCTTTCACAGTTCTCGTATAGTGGGTGCTCTTTGACTGGCTTGAGAATGGACACTTTCACCCCATGCCTAAATCAACAGTCATGGTTTGATGCCTTGGGTCTTATTTGCAATTGCTACTTCATGGTTCCCACCATGGAGCTGTGTAGTGAGGGTGCCATG
The DNA here is from genome assembly GCF_009828535.3 of Hylobates moloch. Classification (NCBI taxonomy): domain Eukaryota; kingdom Metazoa; phylum Chordata; class Mammalia; order Primates; family Hylobatidae; genus Hylobates; species Hylobates moloch. Next base: position 124,027,660 of record NW_026652276.1, on the reverse strand, counting down.
CCTCTTCTTTTCTCCTCAGTCATCTCTTTAAGTTACTTTCATAAATCATAACTTCTCATTTATCTTCTTTGTTCCTCTGTCAGCACCAAAAGGAAGAGAAAATGTCACAGGATTTACTGGGTAAACATTTGGTGCGCCTGTGTTCTCATGATTTCCTCTGCTAGAGATTAAATCTCTAGCTTACCAAAAAACACATTAGAGAGACTTCCTAGTAAAGAGGGTGTAATGAACCCAGTTCTTAGAACCTCCCTCCCTCAATTCCTGATGGAATTATTAAACAGTAGAAACACTAGCAAAATTTCCATTATCAAATAATGAGGTGTAAACTCATGCCCTAGCATTCAAGAATGGTAGCCAAGGAAAGAAATAGATTTTCAGACAGCATCTAACTCCTTCACAGCTCCTCAGAGGCCATAAGGGGAAGAGAAGCAGCAGCCACACAGTCCTAACGGTTCTCATGTATGTTCTCCGATCACGGGAGAAGTGAACATGGGGAAGTTTCAGGTGTGGGAGCTCTTACCACCTCTGTGGAGTCTCAAGATCTCTGCAAAGGCAAGAAAATTACTAGGTTTTGACATTTTCTGGGACTGCACACTGAGTTAAGGAAAATGCCCAAACTGATACCCACTATGAAGCTGATACTGTCCTGAGTAACAGAGTGACATTTAGTGCAGTTTTACTGAAAAGACAGCAGAACTCAGAAAATCCAATAAAGCCTAACAGAACAAGACAGAAGGGAAGTTTTAGAGCTTATAATATCAAGTGAGTACCAAAAAACAGCACCCTTATATAACTAAAAATATACACTAGGAACAGACTATATCCGGCTAAAATTTAATCAACTCTTCTAGTGGAAAGGCTTGAAATTACTGCGAACACATAGGTGTTGTAGAGAGATATGAAAGCAATTTGAAAAAACAAAACAGATTTGATAAGTAGATGTAGATGATCCAATATAAATAAAATTTAAAATGTATGAACCTGAATTAGAAAACCCAGTCAATGAATAGAAAGTGTTTTCAAAGTGTAATAGAAAAAAATTATTGAAGTTAGGGAAACCTGAATATAGATTTATATTGAATTTATATTGAAACCTGAATATAAATTTATAGTTGTACATCTTCAATCTATAAGATGAACCTGAATATAAATGTATTTGTGAGTGTGAAATAGTATATTGAATAGGCACTTTTGAAACTTGTGTCTTCTATATTTCCAGCAATTTACTTTGGCTTTGGTCAACTTAAATAACCAACAGAGAGAGGTTCTCTAAAGAAAATGATGTTTATTCAGGAATAGGGCATTGCAATGGAATACACATGGATTAATAAACCATGTGTGCATTCAGGGAGGTAAAGGAAGACCTAGGTTTTTAAAGGAAAAATGAGGATTATAGAATTGTTTTGAAATAATTATCCTAGGCTACAAGGATCAATAATAAGGTGACACCAGATCTGAATATATATAAATCTATATTCAGGTTCATCTTATAGATTGAAGATGTACAACTAGGAAATACCCTAGAAAAAAATTATTAAATGGTTGTATTATTAATATAACATATTTTTTAAAAAAATTATTGAACTTTAAGAGAAAAAAAATTTAGGTTTTCAGGAAAAAAATGCAATATATGTAGAGAAAAAAATCAGGCTGACCACATATTTCTTAGTAATATTCAATGTGAAGAGACAATTGAGCAAATATCTAGGGCAATTAAACTGCTACCTTTAAATGTTAAACCCAGTAAAATTGTTATTAGCTATAAAAGCAATAGTAGACATTCTTAAAGATCTCAAGAAATACAGGACCAATGAGTGCTTTCTTAAAAAACAAGTCCTGTGAAGCAAGGCAGTGGACTCCAAGGTGAGTGAAGAGGCAGAAGTGGATGAGCTGGGGCTGTGCTCAGGGCTGGAGGTGAGTGACCAGTGGCCAGGGAAGGAAGGCAGACCCAGGAACCTTATACCCAGCCAGTGTTTCTTTCAAATACTAAGGCCTTTAATCCATCTTGAATTAATTTTTGTATAAGGTGTAAGGAAGGGATCCAGTTTCAGCTTTCTACATATGGCTAGCCAGTTTTCCCAGCACCATTTATTAAATAGGGAATCCTTTCCCCATTTCTGGTTTTTGTCAGGTTTGTCAAAGATCAGATAGTAGTAGATATGCGGCATTATTTCTGAGGGCTCTGTTCTGTTCCATTGATCTATGTCTCTGTTGTGGTACCAGTACCATGCTGTTTTGGTTACTGTAGCCTTGTAGTATAGTTTGAAGTCAGGTAGCGTGATGCCTCCAGCTTTGTTCTTTTGGCTTAGGATTGACTTGGCGATGTGGGCTCTTTTTTGGTTCCATATGAACTTTAAAGTAGTTTTTTCCAACTCTGTGGAGAAAGTCATTAGTAGCTTGATGGGGATGGCATTGAATCTATAAATTACCTTGGGCAGTATGGCCATTTTCATGATATTGATTCTAATTCAAGATGGATTAAAGACTTAAATGTTAGACCTAAAACCATTAAAACCCTACAAGAAAACCTAGGCAATACCATTCAGGACATAGGCGTGGGCAAGGACTTCATGTCTAAAACACCAAAAGCAATGGCAACAAAAGCCAAAATTGACAAATGGGATCTCATTAAACTAAAGAACTTCTGCACAGCAAAAGAAACTACCGTCAGAGTGAACAGGCAACCTACAGAATGGGAGAAAATTTTTGCAACCTACTCATCTGACAAAGGGCTAATATCCAGAATCTACAATGAACTCAAACAAATTTACAAGAAAAAAACAAACAACCCCATCAAAAAGTGGGCAAAGGGCATGAACAGACATTTCTCAAAAGAAGACATTTATGCAGCCAAAAAACACATGAAGAAATGCTCATCATCACTGGCTATCAGAGAAATGCAAATCAAAACCACAATGAGATACCACCTCATACCAGTTAGAATGGCGATCATTAAAAAGTCAGGAAACAACAGGTGCTGGAGAGGATGTGGAGAAATAGGAACACTTTTACACTGTTGGTGGGACTGTAAACTAGTTCAACCATTGTGGAAGTCAGTGTGGCGATTCCTCAGGGATCTCGAACTAGAAATACCATTTGACCCAGCCATCCCATTACTGGGTATATACCCAAAGGACTATAAATCATGCTGCTATAAAGACACATGCACACGTATGTTTATTGCGGCACTATTCACAATAGCAAAGACTTGGAACCGACCCAAATGTCCAACAACGATAGACTGGATTAAGAAAATGTGGCACATATACACCATGGAATACTATGCAGCCATAAAAAATGATGAGTTCATGTCCTTTGTAGGGATATGGATGAAACTGGAAAACATCATTCTCAGTAAACTATCGCAAGGACAAAAAAACCAAATACCGCATGTTCTCACTCATAGGTGGGAATTGAACAATGAGAACTCATGGACATAGGAAGGGGAACATCACACTCCCGGGACTGTTGTGGGGTGGGGGGAGTGGGGAGGGACAGCATTAGGAGATATACCTAATGCTAAATGACGAGTTAATGGGTGCCGCAAAACAACATGGCACATGGATACATATGTAACAAACCTGCACATTGTGCACATGTACCCTAAAACCTAAAGTATAATAATAAAACAAAACAAAACAAAACAAAACAAAAAAACAAAAAAAACAAATACTAAGGCCATAGACAGACATTCTCAAGTGAGCAAATCTCAGAGAAGAGATCACCCATGTAGCTTTCCTAAAAAAAGGTACCATGAAATCCAGCAACACAAGATGAATAAAAATGTAGAAAAGATGAATAAAAATGAATAAAAGGAAAAGTAAAAATGAATGAAAGATGAACAAAAATGTAGATGAATAAGAATATAAAAATGAACAAAATAACTGGAAGAATATATTGAATACACAGAACATAATCCATATGGGACATTTTGGTTATCAAATTGAATATAAATGCCTTAATCCAGGACAAAACATAAAATTTTCAAAAAATGTGTAAGTAGGTGGAGATAGGTGGAGTAAGTACTAATTTTCTCATCACTCTTAACTCTTAATGTTTCGTGTATTTAAAACATGTTTTAGAAATCCAGATGATCTCTTCTGATGAATAAATATTTATTTAAGACTGAGTAATTGTTTCACCCCAGTTTCTTTTAAAGATATATTGCAAGTAAATTCAATTTAAACATTTTAAAATTAAAGTTAGTATGTTTAGAATGATTCCATCTTAATACTATCTATCATCTATCTATCTATCTATCATCTATCTATCTATCTATCTATCATCTATCTATCATCTATCTATCTATCTATCATCATCTATCATCTATCTTCTATCTCTATCATTTAACTTCTATCTAATCTATCACCTATATTATCTATCTATCTATCTATCTATCTATCTATCTATCTATCTATCTATCATCTATCTATCATCATCAGCTATCTACCTATCTACCATCTATCTATCTGTGAAGGTTATCAGAATCAAAATGGAATCACTAATGTTAAGAAAACCCCTATAAATAGAGCCAAGGAAAGCCATGAAGAGAGGGTTCTCACATTTATATGCCTGATAACAAAAAAGACTCTAAAAAAAACACAACCTTGCACAAATGCCATCACAACCTTACACAAAAAATACTTCTGCAAGGACCTCTGCCTAGCAACTGTCTGTCCAACTTTTGGACTGGCATCACCCTTGTTATTGATCTTTGTAGCCAAGGATAATAATTTCAAAACAATTATGTAATTCTCTTCATTTTTCTCTTTTAAAAACTTTTGTCTTCCTTTACCTCCCTGAATATGCATGTAGTTCACTATGTCTTGTGTATTCCAATTGCAATGCTCTATTCCCAAATAAATATCTTTTCTTTTAAAGACTTTCTATAGATTGACATATCTACCCACCTGCCTACCTTCTACCTTCTAGCTGTATTTATGTAATATTTCCATTTTTGTGACATCATATCTCTCTAGTCTTACTTCTGTGCATATGTATGCAGAGATGGACTTTGGAATCATGGTAACTATTATTGTATATTAGTCAGCTCAACTACCTATAACAAAATACCACAGACTGGGAGGCTTAAACAGCAGACAATTATTTCCCACAGTTCTGGAGATTGGAATTCCAAGATCAAGGTGCCGTCTGAATCAGTTCTTGGTGACGGCTCTCATGCTGGCTTGCAGACAGCTGCCTTCTCATTGTGTCTGTCCTCACATCATGGAGAGAAAGCAAGAGCACAAGCTCATGGTGTCTCTTCTTATGAGGACACTAATCCTGTTGGATCAAGGCCCCACTCTTATGATCTCATTTAACCTTAATTACTCCTTAAAGGCCCTCTCTCTATATACAGTTACTTTAGGGGTTGGAGCTACAACATATAAATTCTAGGGGACACAAGACATTTAGTTCATAACACATTGGATGGTAAAATTGTTTTTTTCTCTTTGTGTCTTTTTGTATTTTTAAAATATTTTATAATAAAAATTATAAATCTTATAAAGTGTAAGGAGGTACAAGTGGGGAGTGTGATGAGAAACTACTTAGTGGGTACAATGTACATTATTTGGTGATGGATACACTAAACGCTAAGACTTCACTACATGTAATATGTGCATGTAATAAAATTGCACCAGTATCCCTTAAATGTATACAAAGAAAAAAAATTTAAGTCATTTTGTAAAAAAGTATTGCTGATGTTATAGATTTTACTAGAAGTAATAATAGCTAGCATCATCGCTATAGATTTTTTACATGAATCACAAGCACCTTCATTTATTCATATGACTCCAATCAACTCAAGGTCAGTAGGGAAACAGGCTCAGAGAGACTCTGGTGTCCCAGCTGGTGAGTATCAGAGTCTAAACTCACAGCTGTATTTTTCAGCATCTCTTTCTTTTTTTCTATGTGATAAAAGGTTGCACATTTCAAGGTGAATCTCAATCATTTCCCTTCATGCGTTCACAAATTCAGTAACAAAGTTTAAGATCTCACACAGTAAAAATCAATTTGCTTCTGTATTTGGGAAGAAGTAAAAACAGCATTGCTGTCCTTAAGAAATTATTGTTACAGGAAGGAGATTTCTGCCCCTTGTTACTGTAGCCTCTTGCGTGGCTGCAGCAACACAGAAATTGGAGCCTTGTAGAGGACTGTGGCTCTGCTCCTCTGCTACCAGCCTCGCATGACCCAGGAGGTCACTGTGCTGGGTGACTCAGCTCCTGGCCCTTCAGAGGCCAAAGTGGCCTGGAGAGCTGTCAGCTGGTCCTCAGATATCCCATTTGTTGACGCCTGGCCCCACATGGCATGCTCCAGCACACATCGTTTTTGTCAGATATTCCTGAGAGTTGGATGCCCAGGAGGGAGAGGCTTGGAAGGCAACCGCGCATCCCGCCACCCATTTAGATGATGCTCCTCCTCTCTGAGCCCTCCAGGTAATCAGAACCGTCAGCTTTGGCTGTGCCCAACTGCTCCCTGGGTCTCCTTCAGCTTTCTCTGTTGTCTCTTCCTTAAGAACAAGGTGTTCTTCCGAGCAGACCAGTTCTCCATCAGGCACCAGAGTCCCTCCGTGCGGCCTGACAGATACACATCTGCTCCTTTGCCACCGAGTTCACCCACGTCCCATGCTCATGCCCATTTCTGATGTCCATCCTTGCTAAGTCATTCCTTAGGCTCTTCCACTATTCAAATCATTTCACTAAGGAGTTCTGGTCTTTCAAATATCTTTTCTTTTAAAGACTCTTTCTGTTATTTAGGTTGACATATCTACCTGCGTACCTCCCTTCTACCTTCTAGCTGTATTTATCCAATATTTCCACTTTTGTTTCAAACTATGCATTCATTGCTCATGAGGACAGTGAAAAGAATCGAATTTGGATTTGCAGTGACCTGAATTTGTGATTTCAGACTTTGTTCTTTAGGTTTCTCCCCATTGTTGCTGCACATTTCTCTCCTCTGCCCTGGCTCTCTCTTCTCTCTACCTTTGAGGCTCCATGAAAAATTCACCCCCCGCAGGTTCCACTGTAAATAGGCTCTCGGGAGGTGTCAGTCTGGCAGGCCAATTCTCCCTGACAGTTACACAGACAAATTTCCACAGCACTGCCTTAACAGTGAGCAAATAATTAAACCTGGGGAAACTGATGCCCACACATCAAAGCTAGAAATGAAGCATATGGTCAGTAGGAGCCTTGCACAGACTTCTCCCTAACCTGGAGCAAGTCAAAATAACGGGGACAGCCTTCCATTCCTCGTGCCAGGACCCGTCTCAGGTCGGCAAAAACTGAAATGAGTCAAGGTAACACAAGCAGCTGTTTAAATAGATTTATTGGAGAATTGAAGGCAGCTGTCCCGACCAAGCTAATGAGATAAGCTAGAAATAATCACTCCAGTACCACAGTCCTCACTAGTTAGAATTTAGGAGACAGGCCTTGAAGGTACTAGGGCCCTTACAGCCTGATCAGACTTAGAAAGCATTTTTTTTTTGGCCTCTGACCTTCTAGTTAAAACAAAATCAGTTACCTGTAGACTTAGGCAAATGTGACACCGCTCGTAGGCAGATGACCCTAATCTGTATAAGCACTAAGAAAATTGTAACCCTTTGAGTTGGTCTGGTGGAATTATCTCTGGCCTTCTCCCTATAGCTGGTTACAGCAATAAATTCCCTTCTTTCCTAGTTTGTCTGCTTCTCATTACTGGGCCACGAGAAAACTCAGTCGGACTCAGTTTGGTTCCTGGAACAAGTCCACAAGGAACAACCTTTTTTGCTGAAAGTGAACAGTGGGCCCAGCTGTGTCCTGCTGCTGGGAACATCATGGGGGCTGGTCTAGCCCCCTCAGTGCCCTGGCCTGGTTGAGCCTCCTCTTCTGGGCAAATATGTCTTCAGCATCTCAGGAGAGATACATTCCATTGGTTATTCATTCCCGTGGAGTGGGTTCTCCTTCCTGATAGCTTCACCAAGAGTCTGGGAGTGGTGCCAGTTGCCACGGATGGGCTACAGGCTCATCCCTGAGTCAGCCACCATTCAGAGTGAAGGGAGTTCATGGTGGGCACAGCCCTGAGCCAGGGAATGGGGTCAACCCTCGGGACACAGGCACTGGGAATGCCAGGTGGGGAAGAACACGTCTTAACTTCTAGAGGGAAGTGTAAAGTGGACAACCTTTTTGTGCACAATTCAACTTCTTTCTTAAACCGGCCCCCTCGCACTGCTAATGTATACTCTCTTTTTTCTTTGCTTAAGAAGATATAGGCCAAGCACTGCTGGGAAAATATTTTGTTTCTTTGATATTCACAAGAAAATTTCCTTTTGCACACACAAAATATAAAGTCAATAGTTCTTTTATTCGTATTTTTAGAAGTCAAGATGTTTTCTTATTTTTATTTTTTAAGGAGTGAATTTCAAAATGTTGAAAAGTCATGTTCTCATATTTGGTTGTGAGCTCTTTAAATATGGTAACTTATGGAGGAGGAGGTCTAGTTGGGTGTTAGTCAATATTACTTCAAAATTAATACAAAATTATTACTTAAACATTCCCTCACTATGTAAGACACAATAATCTCATCTAAGTGCAGCCACCACTACCCTCCACTGGGCAGGACTCCTGGGCCCAAGGTTGTCTCTGTCAACTCCTGTCTCGTTTCCTGGGGGCCCCGCCCTCAGGGGTTTTCCAGTAAGTGTAAATGTTATTTGCTCTATTGTTACATCTATTTTATTAAAAGCAAAACTTCCTCAGTTTCCTACTAGTCTGTTTTTAAAAAAAGTTTCTAAAATTTATACAACATTCCATTTAAGAGTTTTTTTCTGAGTTAGGAAAGGAAGTCTCCCCTTCCGCTTGGTTCAGAATTAGAGAGACACTCCCCTGCCCCACCTCACTGAAATTCATTTGTTTATCTCATTATTTCAGCTGCAGTTTTCCGGAGATATTCAAACCACCAGAGTAAAAATTATTAAATGAGAATGTACCCCAGCAATTAAGGGGAGCAACGTGGGGGAAGGGTAAGTGCATTCACGAGGGGAGACAGCCTGCCTTCCTATGATAGCAGGAAAATGGCATTGGATAATCCCTCCCAAGTCTTGTTTCTGAGAAAAATTAATATCTTTGACACTAAGCTTATTGGCTTCTACTCTTTACCTCTCAATTTATCTTTCTTACCAAGATTTGTCCTTAAACAAAGCAGATAATAAAGTACACATGATGCGATGGCAGTGTGAACAATTCAGGACGTGAAATCGAATTCCACCATCCAGGTGAGCAAGGTTCATGACTGAATGGCACTCAGGCAGCCCCAGCAGCGGGGCTGGGGTGAGCCTGAGAGGAGCAAGGACCCTTGGAGAGTCTCCCCATGCCCAGGTGGGATGCCCAGGGAAGATAGGGTGTCCCAGAGGGGCTTGAGCTGAGAAGAGAGTACAGAGACCAGACCATGTGGACAGGTTTGGAGCTTGCTGGTAAGAAGAAGACCACCAAGGATGCTTGAACAGAGAGGTGAGCTTGGAGATCAGACCATGCTGATGGGCTTGGTGGGGCAGGCAGGGGTAGAGAGTGTTCAAGGCGTGTATGAACAGAAGGTGAAGAGAGAGCAGCCTTAGGGAGGGAGTGGGTCCAGCCGTCAGGGAAGGAGCATCCCTGAGAAGGCAGGCAGAAGTGCGAGGTGGAGGCCAGGTGGTGTGGATGGGGCAGGGATGATTCAGCAGAGTTGATAGGAGGGCCACACCCTGCCCAAGGGTGGTGGAGGGGAAGGGAGCTTCCAGTCTTTGATTGTACTCCAGGGACATGGAAAGACTTGTTCTTGGGTCTTTGTTGGGGAAATGGTTATAAGGGCCAGCATGGGGCAAAGTGGATCCTAGTGATCCCTGGTGGCAAGTGACCAGTGGGCCAAGCCTTTGGAGGAACAAAAGCTACTTTAAGGGAGCAGGGGCGGGGAAGGAATTTTGCCTGGAGGTGCCTGACACCCTGGCATGGAGAGCAGGTGGGGCACCCCATGCCTTGAGAACTGGGGTCCACACACTGAGGATGGCTCTGGGAGTGAGCAGGATGGAGGAGGGGTGTGGAGCCGCCTTCTGAGAAGCTTGCCCTGTGGCTTTTTTCTTCCATCTCCCTTCAGTCTCTGAGTGCTGTCTGGCCCCAGCAGGTGCCCTGCTGGTCTCTCTGTTGAGCACAGCAAGGCCCTTCCCTCGTTGTCCACCCAGCCACCTCGAGTCACTACGGAGCCTGACTGAATGGCCACTTGCTGGGGTTCCTGGTTGGACCTAGCTGGTGAGGCCCCACCATAGCCTCCCTCTGATGCTGATTGCAACAGAAACCACTGGCAAAATAAAAGTACAATTACCCAAGGACTCAGAGAAGTAAACAAAGGCACTGAATGTGGAATAATCAAAACTTGATTTAGAGACCCACAGAATGAGTTAGTTCCCCATGTTTTTTAATTTGCTCTCTCATTCTGAACCCAAGGGCTGGTTCCAGGTGCAGAAATGTGCAGTGGCAGCAGAGACCAAAACTCCAACAGAAACCCCGTCTTTCCAGCCAAAGGAAGAAGGATAGGGCCTCTAGTTCCCATGAATGCGGAAGATCTTTGCTCTCCCTCTTCGCTGGAGCTGTGGAGCTTCGTGCTGAGCTGATGTTAACAGCTACGGCTCTGAAAGAAACCCTGCCCTCTCCACTCAGCCAAACCAGGAAAAGGAGCCCCGGCAGGAGGGTCCCTCGCCTCTGCGGAGGGCCGCAGTCCAGGGCTCACCTCTGAGCTGTGCGTACGTAAGACAGAGCAAAGGCTTTGCAAGCTGAGCAGAGATCAGAGCCACTGAAGGAGGTGAGGAGAGCGGATGGCTGGAAGCCACTTGGGCTGGCTGCCTGAAAGCAAGCAAACAAACAAATAAAACAGCGTCCTCTAGGGGGATCTAGAGTCTAGATGACATGATATTAAAATGTCCAGGACTCTATTCTGAGGAGGTGACACTGATGGCCAGACCTAAAGCTCAGAAGGTGAAGGGCATGCTTGTCAGGCGCACAGCCTGGGCAAAGACCCTGAAGTGCTGGTTGGTGAAGTGCGCTGAGGTCTCTACAACAGGCAAGGCTGAACAGGGCCTGGATGGCTCAGCTCTGTGGGTGTGGTGAGTGGGTGCTGGCTCCAGGCTGCAGCTACCTACCTGTGTCCTGCAGGGCCCGGGAGGTGGTGCCCATCCTCTGCTCTAGGTGAGGGCATACCTTCTGGTGTGTTACCCTCCAGCTGTTTGCTTTTTTTGGACAGGCTGTTCTTGTCACTGGAGTGGTAAAGTGCAGAGAGCCCATTGAGCCTGGGAGAAGGAAGGAAGGGGGCCACCTGTCCTGCTTGGTTCTACAGCCTCTGTCACTGTGCCCGGGCAAGCGTCCCCTGAGGGTCATCAGGCTCACAGGGCTGAGCTAAGCGTCTGATCCAAAACCTCCTAGGAAGGACAAATGTCTGCTGTACTCACATTTCCCCGGGACCTCACAGAAAAGGTGCTGAGGGATATTAGGTTCCTCATGTGTGTGTGAACATGTGTATGCATGTGTGTCTGTGTGTGTTTGAGTGTCTGTGTATGCGTGTCTCTGTGTTTTTTTTGTGTATGTGTGTCTGGGTGTATCTCTGTGTGGATGTTTGTGTGCATCTGTGTCTGTGCATGAGCATGGTGTGTGTCTTTGTGTGTGTGTGTGTGAGTGCATGTTCATGTGCATCTGTGTGTCTGTGCCCACACACATGCATGCCTCTGTGTTTCTGTGTGTGCTTTGCATGTGCGTGTATGCCTCTGTATGTAGGACTTGGACGTAGACATTTGGGATTATAAGTAAACTCTCCAGCTCACAAGCCTCCTGCCACACCCAGTCTGTGTTAAATCAGCACACTATCCTCATAGTAAAATTGACCTGCTGCCTTAGCCTGGGATGACTTTACTCCCATCCCCCGCTGTCGTTGTGCATGTGTGTTGAGCTCCCTCTGACTGGACCAGGGCTAGATGTCAGGGCTGAGCAGAAACAGCAATGGAGCAGGTGTGAAGAAATGTTGGCTGAATGGAGTTTTCGTAACTCAGGAATTCAGTCAAGGGAGAAAATAGATGTGGTTTTTAATTAAACTTCAAATTCACATTTTCTCTAATACCTGCTCAACTGCCCTTGCCACACTCTTAGCTTTCTATCCTCAGTGTGTGTCACATACTGGTACGTGGTAGATGTTTCTATAAGTGGATAAATAAACAGGGCTCTAGGAATGGAGAGCAGAGCTAAAGTCCAATAACACAGGAGCTGTAGAAGCAGCCAGGAAGCAAGGGGATCCCTCAGAGGAGCAGAAGTCTTTTAGGCCTTAGTGCCTGCTCTGTGGTCAGTAAAAACACATAGTTGGAATGCAGACAGTCTTAGCAGCTATGGTGGGAAAAGGTCAGACTGTGCTCTGAGTGATCATGACCTGACCATTCACCTGGAGGTTCCTGACTGCCCTAAGCCTTGGAATTAATGAAGTGACACAGATGAGAGCATGCTTGATAAATGCTGGTTGGGTCTGACTCTAATTTCCTGTTGGCTGGATAAATTTTAGGTTCCAGTTCCTCTTCATCTTTGGTGATACTCAACTTTTTCTTTCCTCCCTCCCTCCCTTCCTCCTTCCCTCCTTCCCTCCCTCCCTCCCTTCCTTCGTTCCTTCCTTCCTTCTTTCTTTCTTCTTTCTTTCTTTCTCTTTCTTTTTTCTTTTTCTTTTTTTTTTGATGCAGTTTCACTCTGTAGCCCAGGCTGGAGTGTAGTGGCGTGATCTTGGCTCACTGCAACCTCTGCCTCCCATGTTCAAGCGATTCTCCTGCCTCAGCCTCCCGAGTAGCTGGGATTACAGGCATGCGCCACCATGCCTGGCTAATTTTTGTATTTTTAGTAGAGATGGGGTTTCACCATGTTGGCCAGGATGGTCTCAAGCTCCTGACCTCAAGTGATCTGCCCACCTCAGCCTCCCAAAGGGCTGGGATTATAGGCGTGAGCCACCGCACCCGGCAGATACCCAATTTTTTCTTTGTGAACAATATCAAGAGTCTAATAATCCTTCAAATCATTACTCTAAGTGGCAGCAACAGAGGGCCAGTGGCAGATGGATATTGGTCCCGGAAATGTGCAAATCCTTTGACTTGGGCTGTCACCCCTTATAAATTCTCAGAAGCAAATAGCAAGCTTTGTGAATGCCACATGTGTCCATCATCTTGGAGATATCCAGAATTGCCAGTCATAATAACGGAATTATATGAACAGTGAGAGTCTTCTTATTAGCTGTTTCCAGACTTTCATTTCTATTTCTAATGGCCTCTAAAAGGAAATGCAGAGTTAGTTCCACCAGAGTGTTCATTAAGCATCTTGATAAGAGTGGCTTCTAAGAAACAAGTGTGCTAAGATTTTCTATCCTGTTACTTTAATCAGACATGAATTATCAGTGGCTTGCATTTGCTTTTACATTGCTTGGTGGATCTTTGTGTATAAGCATTTGCTTCTGTCATATGGAGGAAATCTTAAGATAGTAGCCTCTTGATGAGGTTTTAAGGGGTTCTTTGAGTCCGATTCACAGACAAAAGTCTCCTATGTGTCTAGAAGTGTATATTATCCTGAATGTCATATCGAATTCTGTTGAGAAAACTAGAACCATTTAAAGTAGAATAGTGCAGGCTGAAGATGGAGCTTGTAATGTTCTAACCTTAGTGTTCTGGAAACCCTCTCAAATATTTCAATATATTGACTTAATATTTCTAAAGGATAGTTTTATTAAGTCCTACAGGATTATAAGATATGTTACAATATCTTTCTATGCTTTATACTTCAGCTACTTACTAAAAGGTTTCAAGGTTCTTAAAAATAAAGGCTGCTGAGAAGGACTGACTTTTAAAACAATGGATATTGTGAACCTGCTCTCCCACAAAAGCAACAAAATAATGGCAAAACAATAGAAACCAATAAATTTTAGAACTCTGGAAATTACCTAGAGGTACAGAACAAACTAAAAAAAGCATCCATTCAAGAAAATAAACCACCGAACCTCAGCAAGAACAGCAGAGTACGTGGTGGCTTAACTTGAGGCTCTTTTTATCTGTCCTTCTTCCCCAGCTCAGTGGCATGAGCATGATAGCCACACACACACATGCACACACACATATGCATGCACAAACATGCACACACAACACACATGCACACACACATGCATGCACAGACATGCACACACAACACGCATGCACACATATGCATGCACAAACATGCACACACAACACACATGCACACACATATACATGCACAAACACACGCACACACAACACACATGCACACACATATACGTGCACAAACATGCACAAACATACATGTACACATGCATATGCATGCACAAACATGCACAGGTGCATGCACACACACCCAGCTGGCAGCCTCACAACCAAGTGAAAAGAATGATTATTTTGGGAGCTCTACTAAAAGCCCCATCCTCAGAATAGAGTCAGTAGTTCAACTAAACTAGAAGCAACTTGGAAAATGTCTCCCATGGAGTAGATGTTCCTTGATTTGATTCAGAATTTAGCTCTGGAAAAAAAAAAGCCCTATCCCATTGCTGAAAACAATAGCAGTTTGCTGGCAATACTGCAGCTAGGTGAGGTTGTGATTTCAGTTAGGACAAAAACAGCCTGTCCAAACATTTAAAAGGAAGACCTGAAGAGCTAGATGACCACAGGGAACTTCCCACAGCTCTGACGTATTCCTGGATGTGTGCAAGTCTGTGTAGATTCTCAGGAAAGATCTGGGAAATGAGAAGACCTTGTCTGGCTGACCTCAAGATCCCATGTAAGCAGGAAATGAAAGCCAAGGTTGTTTTGTAAGCTGTCTAAAATTTTAAGGTGTGCTTCACAAGCACCCTTGGCAAAGGGTGGCTTAAGGTATTGAAGAACATTTTCTGATTGATATTTGGCTGACCACTAAACTATACTGAACTTAGGGTAATTTTTAGGGATCCAGGCTTAAAAATAAAAATAAAAGCTTAAAAGAACTCTAGCAGAGAACTCAATGACAGCACATTGCAAGGAATATAGAATCTACAGAATTAATCCTAGAAAGTTATTAAAATGAGTGGCTTCAAGAGCAAGAACAATGAAATAGCAGCAACAACAAATTCTGGGGTGAGGGGATAATCTGACCAGAGTTATTACAATATGTTATCTAAAATGCCCGGTTTTCAACAAGAAGTAAGACATAAAAGAAGCCCAAGGAATGTATGCACCATGCACAGAAAAAATAAAAAGCAGCCAATAAAAAGTGTTCTGAGTGGCCCAGTTGTTGGAATTTGTACACAACAACTTTGCATCAGCTGTTTTAAATATTTTCTCTTTTTTTTTGCCAACTGAAGAAGACATCCAATATAAAATATTTCCAAAGGACTAAAGGCAACTACATTTAAAAAGTTGAAGGAAAGTATGGCAACTATGTCTCACTAAATAATGAATATCAATACAAAATAGAAATAATATAAAAGAGCTAAATAGAAATTCTGTAGTTGTAAAATATAATAACTTCAGTAAAACAATTAAGAACAAATTTGAGTTGGCAGAAGAAAGAATTAGTGCATTTGAAGAAAGATCAATAGAGATTATCTAGTCCAAGGAACAGAAAGAAAAAAGAATGAAGGAAAATGAACAGTCTCAGAGATCTATGGGTCACCATCAAGTATACCAACATAATGGTAGTTTCAGAAGGAGAAGTGAAAGAGAGAGGAAGAAAAAAACTATTTGAAGAAATAATGGCTGAAAATTTTCCTATTTTGATGAGAAACATATTTACTCATCCAAAAAGTTCATAAAAGAAGTTCTGTGTAGAATAAACAAAAAGAGATCCAAATCTAAACATATCATAGTCAAACTGAAGAAAGTCAAAGAGAAAATCTTGGCTGGGTGGAGTGGCTCATGCCTGTAATCTCAGCACTTTGGGAGGCCGAGGCAAGTGGATCACCTGAAGTCAGGAGCTCAAGACCAGCCTGGCCAACATGATGAAATCCCATCTCTACTAAAAATACAAATATTAGCTGGGCATGGTGGCGTGCACCTGTAATCTCGGCTACTTGGGAGGCTGAGGCATGAGAATTGCTTGAACCCGGGAGGCGGAGGTTGCAGTGAGCCCAGATTGAACCACTGTACTTCAGCCTGGGCGACAGAGCATGTTAAAAAAAAGAAAAAAAGAGAGAGAGAGAGAGAATCTTTGAAAACAGCAAGAGAAAAATGATTTATCAATTAGATTAACATTTGACTTCTCATCAGAAACCATGAGAGTCAGAAGACAGTGAAATGACATATTCAAAATGTTGAAAGTGTTGAAAGAAAGACTGTCAACTCAAAATTCTATAGCCAATCAAATTATTTTTGAAAAATGAAGGAGAAATAAAGACATTTTCAGATAAAGACTGAGAGAATTCATTGTTGGGGCCATGCCTTATAAGAAATATAATGGGAATCTTTCAGATTGAAAAGAGAGGACACTAGACTAGCAACTCAGATCCACATGAAGAAATCACGAAACCAGCAAAGGTTATTGTACAGGTAAAAGATAAAAGACAAAAGATAGTATAAAGATATATTTTTAAACTCTTTTCTTCCCCTAACTGATTTTAAATGACAACTGAACAAAACAACAATTGCAAATGGTGTTATAAGCTTTTAGTGTATAAAGTTGTAACTTATATGACAATTATAGCACAAAGGAGTGGGGAGAGAAGATACTATACTGAAGTCAGGTTTCTCTATACTATTGCAATAAAGTTAAGATTAAGTTAAAATATGTAATGTAATCCTCAAAGCTAGTGCCAAGAAAATGACTTAAATATTTAGTAAAGATAACAAAGGAAAATTTAAGAAATATTACAAAAGAATAAAAATCCCAAATCAGCAACCTAGGATTTTATTCTAAGAATCCTAAAAATAAGAGAAAACTAAATAATTTAAGATTAGAACTGAAACCAGTGACATAGATATAGAAAAAATATGGAAAAAACCCAGTAAATCCAAAAGTTGGTTTTCTGAGAAGATCAACAAAATTGGCAAACGTTTTTATTATTGAAAAAAAGGAAGAGGAGACACAGATCATCAAAATTAATAATGAAAAAGTGGTATTATTATTGATCTTTCAGAAATTAGAGGATTAAAAGGGAATAGTAAAAATAACTTTATGTCAATAAATTCAACAACATAGATGAAATGGATGAATTACTAGACAGGCACATATTACTAAAACTGACTCAAGGAGAAATAAAAATTCTGAATAGAACTATGAGAAGTAAAAATATTTAATTAGTAACTTAAATTAGTAATTTATAAACTTCTCACAGATAAAGCCTAGGCCCATATGGCTTCACTGGTAAGTTCTACTAAACACTTAAAAGAAGAATTGACAACAATTCTTCACAAACTAGTCTAGAAAATAGAATAAAGAGAAACGGTTCCTAACTGACTGTATGAGGCCCTGATACAAAAGTCAGTCAAACATACCATAACAAAAAACAAAAGGAAACTACAAACCCACATCTCTTATGAATATAGATGAAAAATTATCAACGAAATACTAGCAAACTAAATCCAGCAAAATCTAAAAATGGTTAGACACTATGATGAAGAGGGATTTATCCTAGGACTACAAAGTCAACTTAACATTAGAAAAATCAACTAATATTAATAGAAGAAAGGACAAAGCCACATGATCACTTCAATAGATGCAGAAAAAGTATTTGACAAAATCCAACATCTATTCATGACAAAATACTCTCCACAAACTTGGAAAAGAAGGGAATTTCCTCAACCTGATAGAAGTCATCCACAAAAAACCTAAACTCATATCACTTGCCACTTCTTTTCAAAACTTGCTGGAGGTTCTAGCCAGATCAATCAGGTAAAAAAAAAAAAAAAGAAAATAAATAAAAGGTGTCTACATTTGAAAGCAAGAAGTCAAACTGACTGTATTTGCAGAAGACATAATCTTGCATGTAGAAAATCCTAAAGAATACACACACACACAAATATACACATATACAGGCTGTTAGAACTAATGATCAAGTAAAACAAGGATGTAATATACAAGATCAATTTATAAAAATCAGTTGTATTTTGCTTGAACCCAGGAGGTGGAGGTTGCAGTGAGCTGAAATGGTGCCACTGCACTCCAGCCTGGCGACAGAGTGAGACTCCATCTCAAAAAAAAAAAATTGCATTTTTATGTACGAATAACCTGAAAATGAAAGTAAGAATACAATACCTCTTACAATAGCATCAAAAAGAATAAAATAAGTAAGAATACATTTATGAAAAGAAGTACAAAAATTGTATACTGAAAATTATGAAACATTGTTGAAGATGCCAGCCAAGATAAACTTAGATTCTTTCATTACTATACACCAGAATAACTCAAAATGTATCATAGACTTAAATGTAAGGGTTAATAAAATAAAAATCTTGAAGAAAATCTAAGAGAAAATCTTTGAGAGGAGACCTTAGGTTAGGCAAAGATATCTTAGATATAACACCAAAAGCACAGTTTGTAAAGGAACAAAAACTATAAATTGGACTTCGTCTTAACTTTTTTGCTTCAAAAGAAATCATTAAGGACAGGAAAAGATAAGAACAGATTTGGAAAAATACTTGAATAATAAATGCTGTTCAAAAGAAATTCAAGTCAAAAGGTTGTTTAGAAGAGAAGAAAAGCTAATGTGATAGTTCAATGAGTTGTGGAAGAGAAAGCTTTGAAGTTAGAAATATGCATTCACATTTCAGCTGAGCCATTTCCTACTTTTTTGCTTTGGGACACAATTTTCTGGCCCTGGGGATCATCAGGTCCACAGGATTGAAGTGTTGCTTGATGATTGTGATTAGAGGTAGGCTCTTAACAAATGATAACTATTATTGTCATAATAATACATGATATGGTCTTATTAAATAAGATAATGCATGTAAAGCACCTAGCAGTTCCTTGTGCATATTAAATATTCAAAAATGTTATCTATTATTAATCACTAAGTTATTATATCAGAATCCAAAAGGAAAGCTAAAGTATGATCATGCTCCATTTTAATTCTCTGAGTACTGTAAACAGAAAAATGTATAAGAATTTCCAAGTTTTAACCAATGGAACACTTGTTTTAAAGCAATAGTCAGCTGGATGTGATGGGAGGATTGCTTGAGCCCAGGAGTTCGAGACCAGCCTGGGTAAAATGGTGAGATCCCGTTTCTACAAAACATAAAATAATTAGCTGAGGCCAGGTGCAGTAGCTCACGCCTGTAATCCCAGCAGTTTGGGAGACCAAGATGGGTGAATCCCCGGAGCTCAGGAGTTCAAGACCAGCCTGAGCAACATGATTAAACTCCATTTCTACCAAAAATACAAAAAATTAGCCAGACATGGTGGTGTGTGCCTGTGGTCCCAGCTACTCGGGAGGTTGAGGTGGGAGGATTGGTTGAAACTGGGAGGCAGGTTGCAGTGAGCCGAGATTGCACCACTGCACTCCAACCTGGGTAACAGAGTGAGACCCTGTCTAAAAAAAAAAAAAAAATTAGCTGGGCCTGATGGCACACACCTGTGGTCCCAGCTACTTGGGAGGCTGAGGCAGGAGGATCGCTTGGAGGAGGAGGTGAAGGCTACAGTGAGCTGTGTTTGCACCACTACACTCCAGCCTGAGTGACAGAGTGAGACCCTGCCTAAAATAATAATAATAATAACAAAGAAATAGTCAATCATTGTAAGTCAGTAATCTGACAGGAGAAATTGGAAATCCTCCAGGGTGAAGATTTTATTTTAGTACCATGCTTTATTTTAGCTCAAATGCATACCATGGACTTGCTGGGGATGGGTTGGGGAGGGGATGATACAGTCATTATAGAAAATCATATAATATTGTATTCATTATGCTCATTCATTCATCACATGGTCACTTTGAATTCTTACCATTCCTTATATTTCCAAGATCAAATTTGTTTCTTATTATGCTAATATCCCTATAAATTCCCAGTCTCCTTGAGGTCTGAGTTGGTTCTATTATGACTTATTCCACCTGCCAGGGGAGAAACTGTTCCTGAGAAATGAAGGGACTTGCCCAGGGCTGCAGAGTTAAAGAGTGGCTGGTTTTAGACAAACTGGTGCTACCCATACTGTTAACCCAACACAGGCATGCTTATAAGGAAAGGTTAAAAAAAGTAAAAGGAGCTCAGCAAATCTTACCCCGCCTGTTTACCAAAAACATCACCTCTAGCATTACCAGTATTAGAGGCACCACCTGCCCAGTGACATATGTTTAACGGCCGTGGCTTTCTACGTCTCTAGGGGCTGTGGAGAATACGTGAGAAGACCGCATCCCCTGCTCACATGTGGGGCATACCCTACAGTGGAGCTGTATGGGGCTGCCTGGAAGCCCCCTCACCCCAAGTAGAGAAGTAACTGACTCCATGACTCCTCCAGTAGCAGCCTCCAATGTGCAGAGAGGAGAGGCACCGAGCACCTGTGCCAGTCCCTGGCCTCTCATCCAGAACCCAGCCCCAGGGATGGGAGTGCTCCAGGCAATAAGTGGAGAAAAGCAGTTAAGTTAAATTCCCTAGGAGAGGCTGGGGCACTGTCTCAGCCAGCTGGGGCTCATATAATGGAATTCAATAGCCGACGTGGCTTATAAACGGTAGAAATTTATTTCTCACAGTTCTGGAGGCTGGAAGCTCCAGGTCAGGGTGCCAGCACTGTGGGGTGACTGGTGGGGACCTGCTTCCAGCTGGGAGACGGTCACCTTCTTGTGGTGTCCTCACATGATGGAGGGGACAAGGGAGTGCTCTCGGGCCTTTTTTATGAAGGTGCTGAGCCCGTTCATGGTGGCTCTGACCTCATGACCTAATTACCTCCAAAGGTCTCATCTCCAAATATCATCACCTTGGGGGTTAGGATTCTAACATACGAATTTTAGTCCATAATGGGCATTTCTCTCTCTCTCTCTCTGTCTCTCTCTCTCTCTGTGTGTATGTGTGTGAGAGAGAGAGATACAGACAAACAGAGGTGGGGAGGGACCAGGAGATACTCCTTCCCATTGCATCACTGATCCGTGCACAGTCTTGGCTCCTGTTTAGGGGAGCAGAAGTGTTTGGCTCTGCCCTCCTTTCAGAAAGGGGTAGTTGCCTGTTTACGGTAGGTAGGGCCATGCTGGGCTCCTCCCTCCCCTCCCTTGGCTGTGGTCCCTAGGTAACCAGGAGATGCCCTGCAGGTCTAGCCCTGGCACCCTGTTTGCTCTTTGCTCTGCCACATCCCTTGAGGCCTGAGGGACGCTGAGGTGAAGTTTGGTCCTGGAATGCACCTGACCACCTTCTCCTGCCCTTTCCTCGCACTTTGCTTCTCTGATCTCCTGGGAGAACTCTGCCACCTGCACTCTTTTTCTTTGTCTCTTTCTCTTTCCCTGTCTGCTTCTCTCTTAATCTTGTTTTTCTGTCTTTCTCTTTCCTCTCAATCTCTCTGTCTTTGTCTCTCTCTTTCTTTGCCTGTCTCTGTCTCTCTGTGTCTGTCTCTGTGTCTTTCTTTGTGTCTTTTTCTCTCTGTCTCTCTGTGTCTCTCTCCATCTTTTCCAGGGCAGACATCCTGCGTTGCCATTTCCTACATGTGTTTCTCTTGTCCATTCCAAGTTCAGAACAGCCAGAAACAGCAGCCACACCCCAGTACTGATCTGAGCAGAGACCAGGCATGGACTATTGGGCAAATCCTTATGGCTCACATCATAGACTAGGTCAGGAAAATATCGTTCCTCTGTTTCTTTTCTGGGATTCTCAAGGACTGTGGGTGGTAGGTGGTGCCACCTGATTGGAGTAAGAGAACGGGTGTGTAGGTACCCTCCCAGGAGGGTGAGCAGATTTTAAATGATAAATCCACTTGAACATTCTAATTTCCCTAAGTCTTTTTTTTTTTTTTTTTTTTTTGAGACTGAGTCTTGCTCTGTCAGCCAGGCTGGAGTGCAGTGGCACCATCTCGGCTCACTGCAAGCTCCGCCTCCCGAGTTCACGCCATTCTCCTGCCTCAGCCTCCCGAGTGGCTGGGACTATAGGTGCACGCTGCCATGCCCAGCTAACTTTTTTGTATTTTTAGTAGAGACGGGGTTTCACTGTGTTAGCCATGATGGTCTCGATCTCCTGACCTCGTGATCCGCCCGCCTCGGCTTCCCAAAGTGCTGGGATTACAGGCGTGAGCCACCGCGCCCGGCCAACCCTAAGTCTTTGAATCCCTTCCTCTACAGCATATCAAGGCAGGTCCATCATTTCAAGCTCACTTAGTGTGGGCCACCTTCTGGCCCATGTTGCAGTCGACCAACCAAACAGAACCTTTTCTAACTCCTTGAGCTGCAACATTAAATACAGAATCACTGCTTAGGGAGCCCATATCAATAAATTCAGCCTGATCCAATCCAACTTTTTATGTTTCTTTCACTATTATCTGACACCTTTAATATCCATTTCTACACATGCTTCCCAGATTTCTGTCTGTATAAATTAGAAAACCAAAGTATTTTTATTATTATTATTATTTTTGGAGTCTCACTCTGTCACCCAGGCTGGAGTGCAGTGGTGTGATCTCAGCTCACTGCAACCTCCGCCGCCCCAGTTCAAGTGATTCTCATGCCTCAGCCTCCTGAGTAGCTGGGATTACAGGTGTGCACCACCACGCCTGGCTAATTTTTGTATTTTTAGTAGAGACGGGGTTTCACCATGTTGGCCAGGCTGGCCTCGAACTCCTGACCTCAAGTGATTCGCCCACCTTGGCCTCTCAAAGTGCTGGAATTACAGGTACAGGCATGAGCCACCATGCCTGGCTAAAGTGGTTCTTTTGGAGTGCAGCACACCTCCTCGTGGGGCACGCTTTGACCCTTACTGTTAAAGGCATGCTGGGAATCAGGTCTAGTTCTAGCTCTGGAAGCAAAGAGGGGTGTTGGGGTTGGGTCCCAAGGAGAATCAGCACTGTTTTGCATGGCAACTGCCTCAGGGGAGGCCTTTGCAGCTTTCTCAGGCAATGCAGAGTTAATCCCCTCAGTCAGGGGTGGAGAGGCTGCTCCTACTGGCAAGGAAGACTTACTAGAACACAGAGGATCAATGTCTCCAGCTTCATCAGGGTCTTCCCACATGTCCCCATGAAGCGGCTACCTTGTCTGGGTTATATAACTGGGGTTCATCATTTTGTGCCAGGGAAATTTAGGACACGAACACTCATGAGGAGTTTAGGAGTGGAGGCTTAATAGACAGAAGAAAGAGAAAGGAGAACAGCTCTCTCTATTGAAAGAGGGGACTTCCAAGCGGAAAGACTGGCTGGCAGGGGATGTGCGGGATTTTATAGTCTGGCTTGAGGAGGGGGTGTCTGATTCACGTAGGGCTCACAGATTGGTTCCATCAGGTATGACGTTTACATAGTGTGTAGGGAAGGCTGGTTGCCGCACCCTAATCTTATTAGGCAAATAAATTCCCCCCTTGGCCAGCAGCCATCTTGTCTGCTCCTTACTGTACACGTGGCTGGCAAAGAAGGGAAGTTGGGGCCGCCATCTTGAACATGTCTAGTCCCTAGTTCCTGCCGGCATTCACCCGGGGAAGCTCCCAGCCTGCTTGTCTATGTCTGCAGCTCAACGTTACAGGCTGCTCTTTGTTAGAAAATGATTTGGGGCTGCTTTTCATTAAAAAGAAAATCTTACTGAGGACTCCCATGCCCTCACTATTTGCCTAAGTGATTTGTTCTTAGACGGCCACAGAGTCTCAGTAATGCCTGGGTAATAACTCCTGTATCACCCATACCAGTTTTCAGTATCATTTTCTTCCCAATCAATTTCTCATTTTAAGAGTAGACATCCTGTTTGGTTGTCCAATTCAATTTGTGTTGTAACTCAGCCACTTGTAGGGTGTGATTCGATTATAGTTTTGGTTTTCAACAATCTCAGCTCTGCAGCTACAGAAAATAAGGGTCTCTTTCAGGGCAGGGGTAGAAGCTTTCAGGTAATTTATGCGGAGCTTGAGCTGAACATTTGATTTCCTGAGCTCATCCTTTTCTTTCCCCGCTTTGTCCAGTGACATCAGGAGCAGTCAGCCAATCTCATTATACTTGTTAGTTTGATTAAAAATGTTTGAAGGTACCATATGCATGACCACTCAGATCCTTGGCTCTTATAAATTTTTGATTATGAGTATTCAACAGTGATGTTTTACCTATCTCTACTGTTACAACACACCATGGGCTATCTGCATTCTCTCTACTATTAGGAGTAGTCATCAGTGCCTTTAAAGGTAATCAGCTTAGAGAGCCAATTCCAGAAACCCCAGAAGCAATTCAGAAAGCTCCTTAACATTTAAGATCTTAAGGATTCTTAAAATGCTTAAGATTCTGTTCCTCTAGAACCATCCTTGGTACTAAAATCTGTAGTAGTCATATAAACAGAATCGATAGGTGGTAGAAATCTATCTATATCTGTATTTCTCCAGCTCTATCTCGATGTCCATCTATCTATATTTATCCATAGATACAGGAATTGGCTCATGTGATTATGGAGGCCGGCAAGTCTGAAATCTGCCAGGTGGGCCAACAGGCTGAAGACCCAGGGAAGAGTTGATATTGCAGTTTTGAGTCCAAAGTCAGTCTGGAGGCAGGATTCCCTCTTCCTCGGGGGACCTGAGTCTTTTTCTCTGAAGATGTTCAGCTGATTGGATGAGGCCCACTCACACTGTGGAGGGTCACCTGCGTTACTCAAAGTCCACTGGTTTCAACGTTAATCTCATTTAAAAACATACCTTCACAGCAACATCTAGACTGGCATTTGACCAAACATCTGGGTGCCATGGTCTAGCCAACTTGACACATATCACAAGCATAATTTGAGATAGGAAATAAACATGGGAGAGTTTTGTTGAGGGGACAGGTGGCCACAGAGTCTCAGTAATGCCCTGTTCATACCCACTTCAGAGCCCTCTGTGGATGGAGGCTAACTAGTCCCAGGAGGAGTCATGAAGAAGCAGTGGCTGGCTTTGGGAGGAGGCTGCCTCATGGCACTGCTAGTCTCTCCCGAGGGCCCAGCCGCCCCTGAGGACCCAAGCTTTAGGGCGAAGACTAGCAGATGAGCAGGACAGAGAACTGCTGATGTACAGAAACTGTTCCCTTGCTCTCTTCCTCCACGCCTGGGCCTGAGAACCGGGAGCTGGCTCTTTTTGGAGTTACAGAATTGGGAGAGAGGCCTTGGCTTCTCCTGCTATGACTGACTGATAACATGAGGAGCAGGGATGGTATGAGCCCTCAGACCTGGTTCCTTCGACTTGCCTGGGGCAAGAGGTGGCCCTGCTCCTCCCATGCAACCCTTCCTTCTGGTGGGTCAGGAAGTCTGTCTCTTTTCCCCTTTGTCCCTGATGTGTCCTTCTGGGTAAATATGTCTGCTCTGCACACTTGAAGCTGCCCATGGAGGGGGTGTGTAGGTGGGAAGGAGTCCAGCTGTGGCTGCACGCCAGGCTCCAGAGTTTCCAGTGCACCTCACCAGTGGCAGAGTTGAGACACACATATGTGCACACATGCACACACACACACATACACACGCATACTCATGCACACACCCACAGCCACACACATACACATGCACCCACATGCACACATGTGGACACACAGAGACACACATGTACATGCACACACATACACACATGTGCACACACATACACATTTTCTATCAAACTGGCCTGTTTCCAGTTGGCTCCAGCCCACTAGATGGGCAGTGAAGGTATGCTTACTATTCTTAATACTTGCCCTAGGGGTAGTGACAGTGCTATTACCAGCTCCTGTGACTTTGTCACCAACAGAAATCACAGATAGTTCCATATCCAATTACAGCTATGGCAGATACTCTGAAATATGGTTTCTCACCAGTGCTTTAAAATTACGGTGCTTCATGGACACAGGGAGGGGAACATCACAGACTGGGGCCTGTTGGGGTTGGGGGACAAGGGAAGGGAGAGCGCTGGGACAAATACCTAATGCATGTGGGGCTTAAAGCCTAGATGACAGGTTGATAGGTGCAGCAAACCACCATGGCACATGTATACCTATTTAACAAACCTGCACATTCTGCACATGTATCCCAGAACTTAAAGTAAAATAAAATAAAATAAAATAAAATAAAATAAAATAAAATAAAATTACGGTGCTTTCTACACATTCTGCTGGATCTCGTTTTATTTAATGCATAATGAAGAAACACACATGTCACAATATCACAACTCCATTGCCTTTCAAATCGTAAGGGTTTTAGTCTATGCATTGGAAAACATTATTCTGCTCCTAGTCACATCTTTTGACACTAGGACTCTTCTGACATGCCACAGGATAACTGTCCAAGCAAGAGTCTACCACAAATGGTAGACACAATCACACTGAATTCCAGGAACCAATAGAAAATCCTTAGTGATGCGTTCAACCAGGCCGAAAGCAGGAGGAGCAGAGGACACAGGCCATGGGGGTTGCTGGGCTCCTGCAGGGTGCTGGGTTATCTCTCCTCTGAGTGAGAAGGAAAGTGCTGGAAGGTGAAGGAAGCTGACGGGATTTAAAACAGTGGTTCTGAAACATTTGCACTTGGTGTTCTTAAAAATATTGAGGAGACAAGGAGCTTTTGTGTATATGTCTCTCCATGTTTAACATAAGAAATCCAAACAAAGGAATTAAAAAAATAGGAATACAAAGCAACCGTTCCATTCCATTAGTCATGGAGGTGCCAGAAAGCTCCACTTGGGAGAAAGTGAGAGTGAAAAGGCAATTTTTTTCTTAGTATTTTTATGTCACATGTATCCCAGAGGAGGCTGGGGGTGCCCACAGGAGTCCTCAGGGAGGCTGAGGTCAGGGGGAGGATGGGGAGCCCGGATGCTGTTTTGCATATGGCTGGTGAGAAAGGCCTACAGACACCCAGGTGGAGATGTCACAGACAGACTGGAAACATGAAATGGCATTAAGGGGGAAGTCTCAGCTGGAGTAAGCATTTAGGGATCATCCACACAGAGGTGCATTTGAAATTGCGGATGGAGTGTGAAGAGGTGAGAGAAGAGGCCCCAGACTGGGAGCAGGAAAAGCTGGCACCAGAAGGGTGGTGTGGAGGTGAAGGGCAGCCGGGGATGGGAGAGGATGGCAATCAGTGTATGCCCTGACCTGAATGTGCCATGTCTGTGCTCTGCTATCTATCCGGTGAGCTGTTTGCAGAGCTCTGGCTTTTGGATGCAAACAGCTCACCAGGACCCACATGTCCGGATGGTGGGGAAACTACTCCTTTCCCGTGAGCAGGCTCCTGTCCTCCCTTGTGTCTCCCCTGTGTAGGGAGGTGTCCTGCTCATTCATGCAGGGACTTCAACAGAAAGATGGCCTTGCATGTGGGGAAAGGAATGGAGGTGACTGAGACAATGCCTGGAGCCCCAGGTGCTCCCTGCTCCCCACATCCTGCCCTCCCCAAAATGGGGTTGAGCTCCCAGCCCCACCCCCCGCCATGGATCTCAGTGGCCCCTGCCTGCTCCTCCCAGGAGAGTGGAGGTGTAAGGTAACTGGGGGGACTGTCCAGGCCCCCATGGGCGCCTCTGGTGAATGTCCATCCTGCTGCTCCCTAGAAAATTCCCTGCAAATAGAAGACAGCAAGGAGGGCTGCGAGCTGAGTGTGACCGCGGGTGGGGCCACTTACCTGCTCAGAGCCCCAGTTTCCACATGAGAAATTAGATCCATCCTGACGGTTTCTAGAAATTAGAAACATGCAGTGGCAGTTGAAGGGCTTCTCAGTTCTGACCTCGGGACACACGTGGCCCCTTCCTTGGGGACTGCCTGTGCCACCTCCACTGGTTTGGTTATCTGGGTTCACAGTTCACACCCGCCCTTCCAGGCTGTGGTTCCCTCCTGCTCCAACAGAAGGACCCCGTAGTGGAGGAGTGAGGGTGTACCTGGACACCAGTGCAAGATGGGAGGGGCCCCTGATTTCCTAGATGCCAGCTCGGAGCAGATGGCCTGGCAGGGAGGTTTTGCTTTTGCGCAGGGCCACAGAGCAAGGTAGGAGGGGAATCTTCAGATATTCTCAACCGGAACTCCTCATTCACACCAAATTGTGTTCTGACTTCCACTGCCATTCGTTCATTCATTCATTCATCCACTCAACAAATAAGGAGCAGCTGCGTTCCAGGCGCTGGTTGTGGCTGTGGCAGGGTGCAAGGAGCAGATGGACGCGGTGAGACGGTGCATGCACGCGCAATTAGATCTGGGTTAGCAGTATGCATCTTTGAGGTCCCCAAACCAAGCCACCTGCACCGACCCAATATCTCGGGCGCGTCCCGGACGCCGTGGATTGGCGTCTTCCGCCCCCTGCCGGCGGCGCGCTGCACTGCAGACACTGAACTCGCCCAATGGGTGCGCTGAAGGTGGAAGACCCTGACCCTGCTCTTCAAACCTCAAAGGGCAGTTTCTTCTCACTGATGAAGGGGCTGGTTGCTGTCTTAAGCATGTAAAAAGGAGGGCCATGCCTTTGAGGAGTGAACCGGGTTGTCTCATAGATCTGCTTAGGTTTGATTCAGAGCATCTCCAGCGCTCCTGTCCCTGGTGCATTGTAGAGACAGGAGCTGGAGGGGCCTGGGGACCTGCAGACCCAGTGTCCCCTGCCCATACCCTTACACATTTCACAGACGAGGAGGGGCAGGGAAAAGGGCTTTGCACATTCAGGGAGAGTTAGGGGTAAGACCATGCATGGGGCCCTCATCCCCTGACTTTCAGCCCAGGGCTCCTCCCATAACCCCGGAGTCCTCAAGGAAGCCCTGGGACAGCCTGATGCTCCTACTGGGAGGACTGAGCTGGGGACCAGGGCCGGAGTAGGGGGTCCTTGTGTGGCTATGGTCCTTCCAGTCCCTGTGGGCTCGGCTATGACTCGAGTTAATGACCTTGAGAAAGCTCTGAGCCCTTTAGGCAAATGCAAGGCAGGTTATAAGCTACAAGAGCAGAAAAACAAAGGGAAGGTGAGGAAGCAGGCTTTCTGGATGGTCTGGCAAATGCAGATCCCAAGCTTCTGTACGGCAGAGCCAGGCCCAGGTGACTGATGTGGTTCGCCATTTGCTGGTTTGGATCCTGGAACTCCTCATGTGAACCCCACGTTTCCTTCTCCACATCTGGGAGGTGACCAGGCTGGGCCTGACCTTGTTTATTGGGCTAAGGGCATTAAAATGCAAATTCCTCAGGAAGGCAAGACCTCGAATTACTAAATTACTGGTAGAAAGTTTTAAATACATTTCTTTAAAAAGATGTGCTAAGGAGATTAGAAGAAGCTGGGAGACATGGGCTGATCAGTGATTATTGTCCCCAGGGAGCTGCCTTGCGCATTTCAGGGGGCGGTGGTGGAGGTGGGCTCTGTGGGAACTACATGCTGGGTACAGGCTGCCAGGGAGGACCTGATATCTGGGAGCAGGTGACAAGGCCTCTCATCCTGACAAACTGTGGAAGATGCATAGCTGAGGAGAGAGGAGGGAGTAAAGGGAGTGGGGCCAGGCACAGTGTCCCAGGACTTTGTTAGGACAGGCAGTGGACTGTGTTTCTAGCTCCCCACAGCAGAACATGGCTGTTATTAATCTCTCCCTTTCCAAACAGTGACATGGAGGCACACAGAGACTGAGGGTAGGGTGAGTCAACTGCTCATTTTTGCCGGCTAGTGGGATAATTTCTCTTAGGGAATGAACTGACTCTGTTTAGGAGAGTAACTAAGAGGGTAGAAGGCACAGTCCAGAGGGCATGGGCTGGGCAGAGACAACCTAGAAACAGTGAAGCAAGCCTGCCAAAGAGTAGGGCCTCTGGTGCCTGGAAGAGAGGAGAGACCACGAGGGAGGGAGTCATGGAAGACAGAGAGCCAGGCCCATGGCCTTGGTCAGCAGAAAAGGCTGGGGGACTTTCTGGTGTCCAAGTTTTACAATTACTTTTAATTTATTTGTGCACATACCCACTTAGATACATCATTTCATTTAAATACACACATGTGGTCACATACCATTTTAAAAACGTATTTATTTTAAATAATTTTTAGAAGATAATTTATTTTTCTCTTCCTTGCCTTCTCCTCCTCTCCCTCCTCCTTTTTGCTTCCAGGGTGACTCACGTCAAAAACATTGTGGATGCCCCTTTCCAGTTTCCTATTGACTTGTGTATTACCTTACAGCATTTCTCCCCATTCAGCTGTCCCTAGTAGAAATCCTTAGGCTAACCTGGTACCACTGATTCATAGTCTTTAATGGCTGAATAATAACCCACAGTGGGAATGTGCCACCATGATTGATCCAGACATCTGCCTACTAAAGGGTGTTCACTTTGTTTCCAGGTTTTTGCTATCGGAACAGCTTTGCATTCAATGTCTCATGCATAAATACACCTTTATCTACTGGTGCTGTTATTTCTTCGGGACAGTCCAAAATCTTATGATACATGTTAAAATGTTGCCAGAAGCCAGGAACCCCGAATGGAGGGACCGGCTGAAGCCATGGCAGAAGAACATAAATTGTGAAGATTTCATGGACACTTACCACTTCCCCAATCAATACTGTTGTTATTTCCTATGCCTGCCTTTACTTAATCTCTTAATCCCATCATCTTGGTAAGCTGAGGAGGATGTATGTTGCCTCAGGACCCTGTGATGATTGCGTTAACTGCACAAATTGTTTGTAGAGCATGTGTGTTTAAACAATATAAAATATGGGCACCTTGAAAAAAGAACAGGATAACAGCAATGTTCAGGGAACAAGAGAGATAACCTTAAACTCTGACCACCGGTGAGCCGGGCAGAACAGAGCCATATTTCTCTTCTTTCAAAAGAAAATGGGAGAAATATCGCTGAATTCTTTTTCTCAGCAAGGAACATCCCTGAGAAAGAGAATGTGTCCCTGAGGGTAGGCCTCTAAAATGGCCGCTTCGGGGGGCACCGTCTTTTATGGTCGAAGCTGTAGGGACGAAATAAGCCCCGGTTGCCCGTAGCACTCCCAGGCTTATTAGGATGAGGAAATTCCCACCTAATAAATTTTGGTCAGACCGGTTGTCTGCTCTCAAACCCTGTCTCCTGATAAGATGTTATCAATGACAATGCATGCCCGAAACTTCATTAGCAATTTTAATTTCACCTCAGTCCTGTGGTCCTGTGATCTTGTGCTGCCTCCATTTGCTTTGTGATATTCTATTACCTTGTGAAGCAAGTGATCTCTGTGACCCACACCCTATTCATACACTCCCTCCCCATTTGAAAATCACTAGTAAAAACTTGCTGGTTTTATGGCTCAGGGGGCATCAAGGAACCTGCCGACATGTGATGTCTCCCCCAGACACCCAGCTTTAAAATTTCTCTCTTTTGTACTCTGTCCCTTTATTTCTCAGACTGGCCAACACTTAGGGAATATAGAAAAGAACCTACATGAAATATCAGGGGTGAATTTTGCCCAATATCTGGCTGAATTTCCCCTGATATATATGCATTTCAGAAAGTTAAAATCTATAGCCGTAGAGCTAGGCTGTGTTACTTGCATTCCCACCAGCAATACGTGAGGGTACCATCTTCCTTGGATTGTCACTTAGTGGATGTTATCACCTTTTGTATTTTTACTAGTATGATTCATTTAAAGTGACATCTCATTCTTTTAAAATTTTAATGTCCCTAGTAATTTCGAGCATCCTTTCACATTCGTTAGCTCTTCAGATTTGCTCCTCTGTAAATTTCTTTTCTTCTCCTTTCTCCATTTTGACTTTTCCATATCTATATGACAGAGCTCTTATATATTATAGATATTAACTCTCTGTCATCTCATTACAAATATTTGTTCCCAATTTATTATGTGTTTATAATGTCTTTTGCCATGTAAAAGTCTGTTATTCTTTTGTGAAAAATTTTAGTTAGAAATCGTTATAGACTCATACGAAATTGTAAAAGTAAATACAGAGTCTTGTGTACCCTTCGCCCACCTGCCACATTTGTGATATCTTATGTAGCTAAGTCACTAATGTTACATCTGCACAACTATGGATAGCAGTACATTGTCACAACCAGAAAACTGATGTGGGTGCATTGCTGTTAACTAGCCTATAGACCTTATTTAGTTTTTACCATTTTTTTTGGTACAGGGTCTTGCTTTGTTGCCCAGGCTGGATCTCGACTCACTGCAACCTCTGCCTCCCAGGTTCAAGTGATTCTCTTGCCTCAGTCTCCCGAGTAGCTGGGATTACAGGCGCCCACCACTGCATTGGGCTAATTTTTGTATTTTTAGTAAAGATGGGATTTTGTTATGTTGACCAGGCTGGTCTTGAACTCCTGACCTCAGGTGATCCGCCCGCCTTGGCCTCCTAAAGTGCTGGGATTACAGGTGTGAGCCACTGTGCCCTGCCAGTTTTCACCATTTTTTAAAAGCTGCACTTGTGTGCATGGTGTGTGTGTGTGTGCCTGTGTGTGTATGTGTAGTTCTCTGCAAACACAGAGAACTACAGTAGTTCTATGTAGTTTCATCATGAGTGTAAATTTATGTAACCACCCCCACAATCAAGATACAGCAGTGCCCATCACCACAAAACAGCTGGTGCTACCGTATCTGTTCATGCCTACACCTAACCACACTTCTTTTTATCCCTTGGCCACTGCTAATCTGCTCTCCATATCTATAGTTTAGTTACTTTGAGAATGTTTTGTAAATGGAATGTTATGCTATGTGACTTTTTGAGACTGATTTTTTCCCACCCCATATATATGTAATATATCACAGCTGACATTTTATTTGTAAGGGGTTTTAATTGTAGGAAGGAGGACCCTGGGGGAATGAGGCTATTCCATCTTGGCTGGAACTGGAAACCAGTTTTTCATGTTTACATACTCAAATATACCTTTTGTTTTACAGCTTCTGACTTCCAGACTTGGTTAGGAAGTTCTCCATGACCGCTAAATAGTAGATGTAGTTTCTTAGGTTTTTCTTGCATTTATTTATTATTTTGGTTTTTTTACACTTGAGTTTTTGCTCAAGTTGGTTTTTTTTTTTTTTTTTTCTTTTTGAGATGGAGTTTCACCCTGTCACCCAGGGTGGAGTGCAGTGGCACGATCTCGGCTCACTGCAACTTCTGCCTCCTGGGTTCAAGCGATTCTCCTGCCTCAGCCTCCCGAGTATCTGGGACTACAGGCCTGCACCATCACGCCTGGCTAATTTTGTATTTTTACTAGAGGCAGGGTTTCACCATGTTGGTCAGGCTGGTCTTGAACTCCTGACCTCAGGTGATCTGCCTGCCTCCGTCTCCCAAAGTGCTGGGATTACAGGTGTGTAGCACCGTGCCTGGCCGGACTTTTTATGTAGTGTAAGATGGAGAGCCATTCAAAAATATATTTATTTCTAAAGTTATGTGCACTTTAGTTGTGCTTCTCAAACTTTAATGTCTGCTTCTGAATAGCCCCGAAGCTCCACATTTTTGAGAAGCTCCTTGTGATCCTGCAGCTGCTGATCCACAGGCTGCAGTTTGAGCAGCATGTTTTCATTTAGTTTCTTGCCTTGGTCACATGTTCTTGATCTTTAATAAAAGTATACTTACTGCTTATCATCGCTCTGTGCAAATGGTATTTTGAAGGAAAGAAAGTTTCAAGGAGAATGAGCTTCAAGGTGTCACCCTTTTGGTAATCTCCTCTAGTTTCTTGGTTTTAAATCCATTTATATGCTACAATCTCCAATTTTTTAAATCCCCAGTCTGTATTTCTCCTTGGAACCGTGGATTTGTATACTCAGTTTCCTATGAGGCATCTCAACTTGGACTTCAAACGGTGCTCCACATCTCAGCTTGCCGCAAACCGAGCACCAGGTCTTATCACTCCCTACAGTTGCTCCTGACTGTCTCTCCAACTTTACAAATGGTAGCCATATTTTTCCAGGTAAGAAAGAAGCCTTGGTATCCATCGTGGTTCCCCCGCTATGCTCACAATCCATGCCCAGTCTACCACAATCCATGCCCAGTAGTCCGGAATCTGACTACTTCCCGGTTGCCACCCGACTAAGCCACCACTGGCTCTTACTGGCAATGTCCTCAGAAATTATGTCCAGTCTCTGCCTCAACACTCAATGTAGACACTAAAGTGACCCTTGCATGTGTCACTGTTCTCAAAACCCTGCCATGGCTCCCCCATTACTCAAGAGCAAAGGCCAAGGTCCTTTCCAGACCCTACGGGGACCCTGTTACTTCTCTAACCTTGTCACCCTCATCTGTTCAAAACGCACTATCCAGACATCCAGGAGCAATTGTTTCAGTTTTTGGTCACCTGGCCTGTCTCCTCTTCTCTTTCAGTCTTTGCTCAAAGGTCACCTTTGTGGTTGGATTTTCCCTGGTGAGGAAATCCAGCCTCCTCTCCTGACCCCGTTCTCTCCTCCACGTTCCCCTGTTTTCTCTACTGCACTCATCACCCCCTGCAGTAGCTTCCTAGGGCTGCTGTAACCAAGTGCCACAAACTGGGTGTCTTCAGCGACGGAGGTTTATTGTTTCACAGTTTGGAGGCCAGAACCTGACATCAGGGTGTTGCAGGGCTGGTTCCTCTGAGGGTTGAGAGGGGGGGATGAGCTGCAGGCCTCTCTCCTTGGCTTGGAGATGGCCGTCTTCTTTGTGTCTTCACCCGTCTTTCCTCTACGTATGCCTGTGTCCAAATTTCCCCTTATAATGATGCCAGTCATACTGCATTAGGGCTCACACTGATGGCTTCATTGTAACTAGATTACCTCTGTCCGGACCCTATCTCCAAATAAAGTCACATTCTGGGGTCCTGAGTATTAGGACTTCCACATCTGAATTTTGAGGGAACACAATTCAACCCGTAACACCATCTCATATACTCTAGATTTTGGTTATTTTGTTTATTTTCTGCCTCTACTTACCAGAATGTAGGCTGCATGAAAGAAGGCATTTTTGCATGTTTTATAGGCTCTTTTGTCACCCAGACATAGGGAACAGAAAATAAATGAAAGAAAAGTAACACAGATGTGATAAGCTGGAAATTCAGAAATTTGGAGCTAGAACTAGGAGAACTTGGAGGCCAGGGGAGATGTAAAGCCCCTAGGATTTGGAGGAGTCTTGCGAAGGTTTCTGTCTTCCTGCAGAATCTAGGGTGGGCGTTTGAGGGAATGTTAACTCTATCTTAGGGGCAATACCTAGCACAGCTGGGATCTGAAGTTGATTCCTTGAGTCCAGAGCTTCCCTCCCACATGTTCTCAACTCTCTGGGTAAAGATCTCTGTCTCTCTCTCTCCCTCTCCCTTAACCAGTTGGAAACCCCACACTGGGAAGACTCACCGCAACGCCTGTGAGAAAATGAAGGCATGAATTTGTGTTTTAGGTAATTTTAGGTAAATCCCCCGCGTCCCTTCCCTGGGGATCAAGATCAAACGCCTAAGCTTGGATGAAGTGTGCTATAGATGACAACAGGCAGGGTGTGGGGAAGAGGCTGGACAGCTCCGAGAGAAGGAGCTGGGAATTCTGACGCCCATCCTTGAATGGGTGGCCAAGGGCGGCTCTGAAGACTGCGAGTAGCCGTATGAGCAGTTTATTTCCCACCTGGTCAGAAGAGTGGGGCTCGCTCATTTCTAAAGTGGATTTATCTACGTTAGTAGACACTGAAAATTTAACATGCTCTTTGCAGAACATTTTGTGTAACTGTATTGTTACAACA
The DNA here is from genome assembly GCF_009828535.3 of Hylobates moloch. Taxonomy (NCBI): domain Eukaryota; kingdom Metazoa; phylum Chordata; class Mammalia; order Primates; family Hylobatidae; genus Hylobates; species Hylobates moloch. Next base: position 123,991,988 of record NW_026652276.1, on the reverse strand, counting down.
ATAACAGATTAAATCTGTTAAAAAAATCCAGAATCCCACTACCCTAACAAATCAACCATACTTGTACATCTAAATATAGCATGGTTGTAATTTTTTACTTCTGTTTGTCAATTATTAGCTTTTTAAACAAAATTTTGTTAAGCAGTCATCATAATTGTCCCTCTGGAGGGCTGTGCCAGGTCTCTTCGTGTTGACGTATGACGTTGCCGCATCCTGACTGGATGTTTCACTACAGCACGTTGTCATGAAAGTGAAGGCTATCAGCAACATACATGTATCTTCATGGATTCAGCCTTTCCCTTTGGGGAGGACTATTGATTTATGCAAACTGCCTAGTGATGAAATTACTGAGAAGACTTTACGGCTATTTAAACATTACTGGCAAATTATTTTCCCTAATTGGTTTTTAAGAACATTACTATTGTGGTTAATGTGCAACTAGGATCGTTCCACCATATCCTCGCCAAGTGTCAAGTGCTTGCTTTCTTCAAACCGTCTGTTGGAGGCTCTCCTCCCACACGGTCTGCAGCCAAATGGGGATGACACTGGGCTGGGTGCCCTGAGCCAGTTCTGGTGTCTGCTCTGTACCTGTTTCCCTATCAGAAAGGTGCTGCTGCCTTAGGACTCCATCCTGCTTCTTCCAAGGACACTAAGATCATGTAGTGATTTCAATGCACCCACTGTTTTTCTGACCATGCACTCCAATCAACTGCTAAGATAAAAAACATTTCTCCATTCCTCTAGTCTGAGGAAAGTAACAGTTTATGCCTCCTTTGCTCTCTCCTGATTTCGTCTTGGTGCTTGGAGTTTGCAGGGGGACACTCAGCTTGACTTTGATGTCTGGTTCAGGCGCTTTCTCAATGGGAATTGCTTGTACTTTTTCTTTTAAGGAATTTCAAGAGCTTGACAAAAATTATCTGAGAGGAAAACGTTTGTTCCCAGATTGGAAACAGAGAAAAAAAGGCACAGCATCACCACATCATTTTAGCATCCATTGGTGCCATTGAAGGGCAAGAGAATGAACTTGGATGAGAAAGAAGTAGTTATCCTGGTTAATAACTGACTTGGAGTACTAGAATCCTCTGCTGCTGAGAAGTGATCCCAGTTCCGGGGCTGGGTATTTGAAATCCTGAGCTGGACTCTGACATCTTGGTCATCCACCCTCCATGGCCATGCCTGTCTCCCAGGGCTGTCCGTCAGGGCTCCCTGAAGTCCTTTCCTCCAGGAACACAGACCCATACCTGCTCCCTATCACTGACATGACATAGTGTCTGGGACCCTCATTGCCTCTGTCACTCGTCTAGGAAGTGGCTGATTGAAGCCTCTCCTCAGGAGTGTCTCCTAGAAGAGAGAATATGGGGGCTGTGCAGCTCAGGGTGTCACCCTCCACTGAATTGCTCTGGCCTCCACATATCCAGGACACATCTCCCTTGGGGACTGTGTGGTGACTTGTATGTGTCAACTTGCCCAGGCCATCGAGTGCCCAGACATTTGGTCTATGATTAGGTTGGGTGTTTTAGATGTGATTGTCATCAACAATGGTAGACTGCAGGCAGCAGATTCCCTCCCTAATGTGAATGGAGGCCTGAATGGAACAAAATGGTGGATTCTGTTGGGAGCAAGAGAATTCTTCCTGCCTGATGGCCTTTAAACAGAAAGGTCAGCTTCTTCCTGCCTTCAGACTTGAATGGAAACATCAGCTCTTCCTGACTCTGAAGCCTGCTGACCTTCAGACTGGAGCTTACACTACTGGCTTCTCTGGGTCTTCAGACTGCCCCGACCCTGCAGAGCTTAGAAATTCTCAGCCACCATAATCACGTGAGCCAATTCTCTCTCTCTCTATCATGTATCTATTAATCTATCTATCATGTATCTATTAATCTATCTCTATTATCTATCATCTATTATCTATCTATCTAACACCATCTATCTATATCTATATCTATCCTGTCTATTCTATCTATCATCTATCTATCTATCTATCTATCTATCTATCTATCTATCTATCTATCATCTATCTGTCTCTGTCTGACTGTCTAACCATCCATCCATCTATCCATCCTGTTGGTTCTATTTCTCTGGAGACCCCTAACACAGAGGCCATTCTTCTCATGTTACAGTGTCTGCTCCTAGGGGGTCACTGTGTACAGTATTGCAGCTTATCGTTTGCTTAGTTAGGTCCCAAAACTGGCCCCCAGCCCTTTTGAGGATTGAGGGGCAGTATATATCTGTGGTAGGAGCAGGTACACATGGGTTGGCCAGCTCCTGAGTGGGCAAAGTGGTTGAGTGGCTGGTGGCTGCTCCAAAGGAAAACAGGGCCAGGAAAGATTCAGCGACGTCCCAGGGGCAGGGCTGAGAGGAGGAGTGGACCATGGCCAACCGAACCCCCAAACTCACAGCAAGACATTAAGACAAATGAAAGATGCAACTAGAGGGTGCCGATGTCTACCCAGGAGGAGATGTGAGAAAGACTGACGGGGAACAATACTCAAAGAAACGATGAGTAATAACAATACATTAGGATCTGTTGAGAGACACTGAGCCTCCTCCTGAAAAAGCTAGAGAGTGTCAGGGGCGATACATAAGAAAACACCATTTGCACACATCTCACTGACATGGGAGACCATGGAATCGAGGAGAAGGCTCTAGAAGCCTTTAGTGAGAAACATCTTCCACCTTTAGAGGAACAAGAGATTCACATTATATCTCCCAGAAACAAAGCTGAAGGAGGGTTTTCTTCAAATGTTGATGGAAATGTACTTTGAACCTATAATTTTATGTCAGATACATTTTCATTTATAACTCAGAAAATTATTATTATTATTATTATTATTATTTTCCAGATGGGGTCTCACTATGTTGCCCAGGCTGTCTCAAACTCCTGGGCTTGAGTGATTCCCCTGCCTCGGCCTCCCGAGAAGCTGAGAGCACAGGTGTACGCCACCATACCTGGCTAAATTTTTATTTATATATGACAGTAAAATAAAAATATTTTCAGGAATATAAGAACTTAGATGATTTACTGCCCTGAGGGCCTCTGGGGCAACCCTTGGGCAAGAGGGAGCAAGTTGGAAGACATTTATTCATTCTTTTTTCCATTCATTGCTTCAAACATTTTTGAGTACTTAGCATTGTGAGACATTCTATTAGGTGCTAAAGATAAATCAGTAAACAAAGCAGACAAAAATCTTTGCCCCGTTGAGTTTACATCCTGGGGTAGAGAAAGACGGTAAACATCGTAAGTGAGCCAAACTGTGTGCCAGCTGGGGAGAAGCCATAGGGGAAACAAATAAGGAGGGGTGGGTGTTGGGCGAGCCTGTGTTTTGGGCAGGGACCATGTGGAGACCTGGGACAGAACATTCCAGGAGTCCAGCGCAAAAGGAAAGCAGGAAAAAGAAATGAAAAGAAAGCATGCAGTGAAGCTGCCACCTCTGTGGTGCCTTAAAATACAGGCTGACCTGTAGATAGTGGCAACCCCTGTTCAGGATTCGAAACCTTTGCCTTAGAAGGCCCTGGTGTTAAGGGCAGAGGGCAGAGGAGAGTTGAATTCTGGATGCCTCAGTGCTGAACCACTGCCTGGCCTCTACAGAGTCTGGGGCCTGCCCAGGATTGGAAGTTGGGGTCCATAGGAACTGGGGTGGGATAGGTGAGAGTTCCCAAAGGACCCAAGTCACCCTCACTACTGAAGGTCATCCATGAGGTGGACAATTCTCTCCAAGTCTCACAGGTAAAATGGAAACACCAGTAGTGCTCTCTTCATAGAGCTTTGTGAGAATTAAATCATAAAATACCAGCAGAGCACCTGTCAGTGTCCGGCACCTGGGAAATAATAAGAGATGTGTGTTCTCATCATTGTTGTGTGGGGTCGGAGGCTGCCTGGGTGTACCTTTCAGTTTCCTTGACCGGGGATGCTGGGGAGGTTGGTTAACCCCAGTTCCTTCATTGTAAGTGGGTTAATGCTAGTGCTCACCCAGGAGGATTTCTTTTTGGATTAAGCGATTTAATACCTGCAGACGTGAGCGGAGCCTGGCACAGGATGAAAGCACTTTTGGTGGATTTTGTTATTATGAGCAGGGCAGGGCCTGTGTCGAATTCATTTTTGTATCCACAACTTTAGAACTGACCTGGAGGCTAAAGTGATGCTCAGTGAAGTTTTTCTGAATGGATTTGTATCAAATAGAAATCAATCTAAAGCCGGGCCAGCAGTGGACACCTGTTATTTTTGCCTACCCAAAGAGCCTCCCCAGTTTCAAGACTGTCCTTTTGGGAAGCATCCTACTTCCTGCCTTGCTCTGCTGTCGTTCTTACAGAAGCTGCCATATTCCTTTTTGACCCTACTGGCTGCCTGGTCACAGCTGGTTAGCCCAGCTGGGCACTTGACCCACGTGGACAGCTGGAGGCTCTCCTTCCAATCCTTCTCCTTACCATTTCTACATCATCTTTTTATTTTATTTTTTTAAGAGACAGGGTCTCGTTGTGTTGCCCAGGCTGGACTCAAACTCCTGGGCTCAAGTGATACTCCCACCTCAGCCTCCTGAGTATCTGGGACTACAGGCGTGAGCCACTGTACCTGGCTTAAGTTCTTTAAATTATACTTTATATTTCATCAAAGTAATACATGTGCATGATTTGAAAGGCCAAATACTCTAGACTTTTAAATAAAAACAGCAGTCATCTGCTCTATCTGTACCCATTCCAAATTCTTATTCCTCCGTGGCAACCACTTTTAACTTTTTGAGCACTTATCTGTCCTTTATCTCCCTTTTCCTAAATAATAAATTTCTTTTGCAGTGTTTGGTTTCCTAGGTTTGGATGTTATCTGCTATTTCTGTGGCGGAGGTGAAGATTTAGGTCTCTTGCATAGCTTCACATACATAAGTTATACTTCCTCTGGCCGCACAATGCTGATACAGTTTCATCACAGAATTTAGATTAATAGCTAGTTGATATAGTTAGGCTTTGTGTTCCCACCCAAATCTCATCTTGAATTGTAATCCCCAGGTGTTGAGGGAGGAACCTGGTGGGAAGTGATTGGATCATGGGGGCAGTTTCCCCCCATGCTGTTCTCATGACAGTGAGTAAGTTCTCATGAAAGCTGATGGTTTCATACTTGTTTGGCAAGTTCTTCCTTTGCTCACTCTTCTCTCTCCTGCTGCCTTGTGAGGAAGGTCCTTGCTTCCTCTTTGCCTTCCATCACAATTGTAAGTTTCCTGAGGTCTCCCCAGCCACGCAGAACTGTGAGTCAATTAAATTTCTTTCCTTTCTAAATTACCCAGTCTCTGATATTTCTTTATAGCAGTGTGAAAACAGACAAATACACTAGTGATTACATTTTCTAACAGGCAAATATTGTTTGCAGCTCTGACATGTAGAATACTATAATTTTATTTTTGTTCTTGTACAAGTTTTCATTTCCAGAAGTCAGTAATTCTCTTGCTATTGTGTTTACACAGATTTCTGGGTACCCGGAGCAGAGATTGTTAAGTATGTACCAACCACATCTGTCCTCTTCTTCTGAGTATATGGCTTGACTACATTTCCTAGCCTTCCTTGCAGGTAAATGTGACTGTGTGACAAACTCTTTTCCAGTGAAATGTGAGCAGAAATGATGAGGGACACTTCCAAGGTGTTCGTAGTGGGCATGATTTATTTAGTCTCTGCTCTAACTTCCCACCAGCAACGTGCTAGGTGTGGCCCAGACCCTGTTTTGGCAATGATGAAGGCCTTGGCAGCAGAACACAGCTCAGGGGAAGCTATGTCACCACTGTTTCCATCCTGCCAACCTGGAATGCTCAACTTGACCTGTTATATGAGAGAGAAATGCATTTTTTTTACTTTTTGAAGTTCTGCATCTTGGGGTCCTTTTGTTACAGCAGCTTAGCTTCACCTTACCAGAAGTTAGTTCCTTGAAGCAGGAAGGTGCCATAACCAAAGTGATTAATGTGTGATTGTGGCATAGCAGTCTGGTGGTTGTTGGTGAGCAAACAGATTGCAGTCTGGAAAGCTAATGCAATCTGCATTAGTCAGGGTTTTCCAGAGAAACAGAACCAACAGCATGTGTACATATAGAGGGGATTTATTTTAAGGAATTGGCTCACATCATTGTGGTGGGTTGGTGCATCCAAAATCTGATGGAGGAGGCTGGCAGGGTGGGGACCCAGGGAAGAGTCCATGCTGCATTTCAAGTCTAAAAGCCGTCTGCTGCTGAACTCCTTCTTGCTCAAGGGAGGTCAGTCTTTTGTTCTCCTCAGGCCTTCAGCTGGTTGGATGAGGCCCACTCCCATGAGATGTCAATCTGCTTTGGCCAAAGTCCGCAGATTTAATGTCAATTGCATCCAAAGACACAGTCACAGAAACATCTGGAATAATGTTTGACCACATATCTGGGCACTGTGGCCTGGCCAATTTGACACGTGAAATTAACCATCACACTAGCACTAATTCCCCTTGAACTGAAAAATCTCTCCTCAGTATGTTCAAAACACAGCATGTTTTGTGGCAGATATTGTTGGTCATGGAGGCGTCTCTTCTGGAAGTCTCTGCCTTCCAGCTCCCATGTGGAGTGGCTGCTCTCTAGGCCTTCTCAAAACTGCCATCCTGGGACTTCTGTCTTCCCGTATCCTGGGAAATTCCTTAGCCTATTCCCTGGATTTGCACCTTGATTCGTGGAACTTCCATCTTCTTCTTTCTTGGTTTATTCTCTTATTTTTGGTGGTTTGCTGAGAAAATTTTGAAAATATTTTCTCCTACTTTGTGACTTTAAAAAAAAATTCTCTTCGTAATGTCTTTATAAGAGTGGAAGTGTTTAATTTTCATGAAGTTCAGTTTATCAGTTTTTGCTTTTATGGATCATGCCTATGCTGGGTCTAAGTAATTTTTGCCCAACCCCAAATCAAAAAGATTTGTTCTTATATTTTCTTGTAGAAGTATAATACTTTTAAGCTTTACATTTAGGTCTGTGGTTAACTTTAAGTTCATTTTGTGTATGGTGTAACCCATGAATTAAAGTTTCTTTCCTCCCGTCTTCCCTTCCTTTCTTCCTCTCTTCTTTCCTTTCTCCCTTCCTCCCTTCCTTCCTTTTCATGTGTGTTACCTATGAAATCTCCAATTATTCCAGATCTATTTTTAAAAAAGACTTTCTGTTCTCCACTCTCATCTGAATGCCTCTTATTTCTTGCCTTTTTGCACTGACCAGAACCTCCCATACTATGTTGCATAGAAATGGTGAGAGTGGAATTCTTGTCTTGTTCCTGGCCTCAGGGGAAGCATTTGGTCTTTTATCAGTATGATGTTAGCTATGGGTTGTTTGTACATGCCCTTTATAAGGTTGAGGAAGTTCCCTTCCATTTCTAGTTTGCTGACAATCTTTAGCAGGAATCAGTGCTAGATTTTGTCAGATGTTTTTCAGCATGCAATGAGATGACCATATGGATTTTTCTTTCTATCTAATAATATGGTGAATTACATTGCTCGATTTTTCTAATTTTAAACCAAACTTGCATGACCCTAAATTGGTTATGATTTATTATCTTTTTATATATTGTTAGTTTCAATTTGCTAAAATTTTAAGGATTTTTCTACTAATGTGCATGAAATATATTGTAATTTTCCTTTTTTGGAATGTGTATGTGTGGTGTTGATATCAGAATAATTCTGGTCTTTCATAGTGACTTAGAAAATGTTCTTTACTCTTCATTTTTCTGGCAAAGTTCGTGTAGAATTGGTTTAATTTCTTCTTTAAATATTTGATAGAATTCCGCAATGGAGCTACCTGGGCCTGGAGTTTTCTTTGTGGGCTGTTTTTAAACTACACAAATCAATTTCATTAATAGATGATAGGGCTATTTGGTTTCTTTCTTCTTGAGTGAGTCTGTGTACTTTGTGTCCTCTGAGGAACTTCTTGAGTTTGTCTAAGTTGCCAAAATTATTAGCATGACTTATTTATAGTATTCCCTTATTATGCTCTTAATATCTGTATTACTTGAAGTGGTACCACCTCTCTAACTCCTGATGATAGTGACTTGTTTCTTCTTTTCCATTTTTGATCAACTTGGCTAGAAGGCTTATTAATTATACTGATATTTTCAAAGAACCAGCTTTTGATTTCATTAACTTTCTCTATAGCCATTCTGTTTTCTATTTCATTGATTTTCACTCTGATCTGTATGCTTTTTCCCCCTTATACTTACTTAGGTTTCTATTTGCTTTCCTTTTTAAAATTTTCTTAAGATGCATGCTGAAATCATTGATTTGAGACATTCTTTTCTAATGTAGACATTTAGTGCTATAAATTTCTCTTTAAACACTGCTTGGGCTGCATTCTACAAGTGTTGATGTGTTGTTATATTTTATTTTAGCTCAAAATATTTTCCAACGTTTCTTTTGATTTTCTCTTTGATCAATGTGTTATTTAGAAACAGGTTTTTTAGTTACTAAAAATTTGGGGAGTTTTCTAGCTACCTTTCTACTATTGATTTCCAATTTAATTTTATTTTGTGGTCTAAGAACATATTTTTATGATAGAGTCCTTTTAAATTTATTAGGGTTGGGAGTGGTAGTTCACACCTGTAATCTCAGCACTTTGGGAGGCCAAGATGCGAGGACTGCTTGAGGTCAGGAGTTTAAGACCAGCCTGGTTAACATATTGAGTCTCTGTCTCTACAAAAAAATAAAAAACATAAGCTGGGTGTGGTGATGTGTGCCTACAGTCCCAGCTACTCAGAAGGCTGAGGCAGTAGGATTGCTTGAGCCTAGAAGTTCAAGGCTGCAGTGAGCTATGATCATGCCATTGTACTCCAGCCTGGGTGACAGAGTGAAGCCTTGTATCAAAAATACAATAAATAAGTAAATAAATAAATAAATAATTTGTTAAGTCTTGTTTCATGGCTTTGAATATGGTTGATCTTGGTAAATGTTCAATATGCATTTGAAAAGAATGTGTATTCTGCTGCTGTTCAGTGGTGTGTTCCACAAATGTCATTAGGGTCAAGTTAATTGATGCTGTTGTGCATATCTCTAATATCCTTACTGATGATTTGTTTACATACTCTATCAGTTATTAAGGGAGTGATGTTGACATCTCTGAGTCTACCTGTGGACTCGTCTATATTTACTTGCCTATATCAAGTTTTGCTTCTTGTATTTTGAAGTTCTGTTTTTATATACATAAGCATTTAGGATTATTGTTATGTCTTCTTGATTAATTGACACCTGTATCATTATAACAAGATTCTCTTTATCCCTTGTAATAGTCTTTGTTCTGAAATCAACTCTGTCAGGTATTAATATGCTATCACTTTCCTTTTTCCAGCTTTACTGAGGTATAATGGACATAGTTGGTTTCTTTTGATTAGTGTTAGCATAGTATACCTTTTCCCATTCGTTACATTTAATATACTTGTGTCTTTAAAGTAAATTCCCAAAACAAAATAAAACAAAAAAGTAAATTTCCCATAGGCAGTAGTATATGCTTACTTTTTTTTTTTATCGCACTGGACAGTATCTAACTTTTAAATGGATTTTTGGGCCATTTATACTTAACATGATCATTGACATAGTTGGGTTTAACTTTATCATCTTACTATTTATTTTCTATTTGTCCCATCTGTTCTTTGTTCCTTTTTCCTTGTTTCTCTATCTACTTTTGGATTTATTGAACATTTAAAAATAATTCCTTATCATTTACTTTGTTGTATTATTAGCTAATTTTTTGTTGTGATATTGTAGTGATTTCCTTAGAGTTTATGATATATATCTTTTACTTATCAGAGTCTACCTTTGAGTGATATGATACCACTTTATATGCAGTAAAAGGACTTAAAACAGTATACTTCCATTTCTTTCTTTTTGTTCTTTGTGCTATTGTTGTAGTACATTTGATATATTTTAATATATTATATATGTTCTGTAGATGTTATGAATTCTACAATATATTATTATGATTGCTCTAAACTTTTGATTATCTTTTACAAAGGTTTACTTTTTAAATTCTTTATATTTACTCATTTAATTACTGTTTTTGCTGTTCTCTATTCTTTTGGGTGGGTACAGATTTCCATCTCTTGTAATTTTTCTTTTGTTTGCATCTCTCTTAGTGCAGACCTGCTGGAGTCAAAATTCTTTTGACTGTTATATGGCTGAAAATGTCTTTTTTTTGTTACCTTCTTTTGAAAGGTATTCTCTTTGAGTTAAGAATTCCAGGTTGACTGTGATATTTCTTTGCATTTTATTTTTTTTATTTCTTTGCATTTTAAAGATGTCTTCAGGGTTGCATGAGAAGTCTGCTCTCATCTTTGTCTTCACTCCTTTCTGTTTAATGGGTCTTACTTCTCTAATGACTTTTAAGATTTCACTTTTATGAGTGGTTTTGAGCAATATGATATGACATGACTTGATGCAGTTTTTGTCTTGAACCTCTTTAATCTGTGGGTTTATATTTTTGCAATAATGAGTTTTAGGAAGTCTGGCCTTGATGTGTCATGGGAATATGGGTTTTAGGAAGGCTGCTCTGGACTTGTCATGGAGAATGGGTTTAGGAAGATGTGGACAGTCATGGGAGAATAGGTTTTAGGGGGAACTAATTTGGATGGTCATGGGAAGATGACTTTAGGAAGGAAGTTCTGGATGTGTCATGGGAGGACTTTGAGAAGAGTGACTCTGAGGAGGCTTTATGGGATTGCCACTGACCTAGAATAGAGTTAATTATAGGTGTTTAGGGACAGCCTCTCACTCATATTCTGTTTCTATTTCAGCTTTCACCTCCCCAGAGGGGCTCCTCTGACACCCCAGGCCACTTTGGGACCCTTTCTCATATGCTTCCTTTGCACTGGGCAGTTCTCTTGTCTAGTATCTTCCATCTTTTAATGACCTTAAGTACTTGTCCAATACGGATCTCCCCACTGGACTCTAAAGCTCCATGAGAACCCTAATATTCTGTGTGGCACAGAGTAGCTAGTCAAGGTCTGTTGAGTGAGTGAAAGAGTGAATAAGTGAATGAACTGCACTCCATTGCTTCCCACCCTTTCTAGTTCTCAGCTCAGTATTTCATTTATGACTCCAAATCCTACTAAAGTGAGGTACGTGGACACAAAGAAAGAGTTGAAAAATTAACCAGAAGCTGCTCCCAGGAGGCTGCAAGGAGAGTGAAGTGCAGGATGTGCCGCTGGAGGGACCTGTCGGTTGGAGTGTCTTGGGTTGGGCTCATGCACTATCAGTGCCTCAATAACGTGCTACGACTCAGCTCTGTGAGCATCACGCCTCACTGTGAAGTGCTGCCTCGACTAACAACACTTTGTGAAAACTGAACATTTGGTTGTGTGGGGTGTAGGAAGATGAGAAAACTAATTATAGTTTCTTTGGGAGGGCCCGTAGCAGTTGGAGTCATGGTTACAATTCTAGTCTATGTGGGATTTGCTTCATTCTCTTTTTTTATTTCTACACTTGGTGTGACAATAGATTTACATAATGGACATTTGTCAAGGGTTTCAAGTCACAGCTTTTATAGGCTTCCATCTTTTTTTGAAAGAAGACAGATTTTCAGAGTGGTTTGAATTTCATGACAATGTGGGCCAGCCACATGGACAATTGGTCTGTTATGAGGAACTGGAGCTCATTTATGTATCATTGTTTGGAAGTTCTGAAATAGCACCAGGACCAATGATGCTGAAATTCCTTAACAATCTAAATTATCCTGCTGTTCATTTGCTTAGATCAATTTGCCTTTAAAATTCATTATCGTACAAAAGCTACACAAGGAGAAATGGGTTAAAAGGCTTGAATTTTCAAGCCAAGGTTCTGCTATATAAAAATAATGAAACTCCCAGCCTGAACAAGATGGCACAGGCTCATTTCTCTCTGCCACTCCCTGCCAAGTCCAGAATCAGCCCTGGAAATAAAGCAAGAGTGCCAGAGGAGAATTCTGAAAGGTGGAAGGAAGGAAGTGGCCTGATTTGGGTCCAAGAACTGAAAAGCACTGCAATACGGGGGTCTTATACCCCCCATCCAACAGACAAAGGTGACAGAAGGTGGCCCAGGTGGGCATGTCCATCCCCTAGATTGAAAGAGAGACCTTATCGTCAAAGGAGGTGAGAGACACAAGAGGGACTGATCAGGGACCCCACTAGCCATCAGCAGCCAGCAGGGAAGTGCTCTCCTTCCTTCTGGATCCTAGATGCCCCTCCCGACCAAGAAGTACTGAGCAGCTGGGCAACACTCAGATGGAATCCTGCCACAGGTGGGCTGGCCTAGAAGCCCCTTTGTTGCTGCAGGAGTGAGATTCTACGGCCCTTCAGAGACACTGGAAATAGATCTAGCTATAGAGTAATCCTGGGTAAGTGTTAGGTATATATTGCTATAGTAATCAGTACACTATAGTATTGGGGAATGACAGACACACAAATCCATGGTACAAAACAGAGAATCCAGAAATAGACCGACAGAAATGAGCCCAACTGATTTTTAACAAAGATTCAAAAATGATTTAATGGAGGAAAGCAGCCTTTGCAACAAATGGTGCTGGCACAATTGGACATCCATGGGCAAAACAAATAGGCAAAACAAAACAAAAAAAGAAACAAAAAAGAACTTCAACCTAAACTTTGCATCTTACACAAAAGTTAACTCCAAACAGATCATGGTGTTCATATAAAATGTCAAACAATACACCTTTTAGGGAGAGAAAACAGAAAATATTTAAGATCTGGGGCTATTTCTTGGATTTGACACCAAAAGCATGATCCATCAAAGGGCATTTTGATGGATAAATTGGATTTCATCAAAATCAAAAATTTTTGCTCTGCAAAAGGCTATGAGAAGAGGATAAAAAACCAGCTATAGACTAGGAGAAAATATTGTAAACCACATGTCTGACAAAGAACCGGTATCTAGAATATATACATTCTCAAAATTCAACAGTAAAGAAACAGATGATTCATCTACAAAATGCATAGAAACTGTGAACATTTTTCTGAAGAACATATAGAGATGGCAAATAAGCATAGGAGACAGTGTTCAACATTATTAGCCATCATGTAAATGCAAACGAAAATCACAATGATCTATTACTACACAAGTGTCACAATGGCTAAAATAAAAAATAGTGATGACACCAAATGTTGGCCAGATGTGGAGAAACTGGATCCCTCATTTGTTGCTGGTGAGAATGTAAAATGGCACAGCCACTCTGGAAAACAGTTTGTCAATCTCTTAAAAAACTAAGCATGCCAACTACCATGCAACCCAGTAGTCATACCTGTGGGCATTTATCTCAGATAAACGAAAATTATGTTTAAACAACAATGTGTATCTGAATATTCAAAGACATTTCACTGGTGAAATGAAAACAGCTGAGGTGTCCTTCAACAGGTGAGTGGTTAAAATAAAATGGAGTATATTCATACCATGGGATATTGTTCAGGAACAAAAGGAAACAAACTGTGGATCCATGCAACTTGTTGAAGTGCCAAGAATTATATAGAGTGAAAAAGCCAATCCCAAAAGGTTACATACTGTATGATTCCATGTATACAAGGTTCTTGCAATGACAACATTTTGGAAATGGAGAGTGGATTATTGGATAACAGGCTTAGGGGTAGAGTGGTGGAGCTGGGAGGGAGAGGTGGGTGGTTATAGAAGGGCAACATAGGGATGCTTGTGGTGATGCAATGTTCTGTGTCTTCACTATGGTGGTCAATACATGAACCTATGCATGTGACAAAATTGTATAGAACTAAATATACAGACACTAATGAGTACAGGTAATATTGGGGAATTCTGAATAAGATTAGTCAGCTGTGTCAATATCAGTATTAATATTGTGATTGTGAAATTGTACTGTCATTTTCGCAAGTAATACCATTAGGAGAAATTGAGTGAAAGGTATATGGGATCTCTCTGTATTATTTCTTGCAACTGCATCTGAACCTACAAATTGTCTCAATAAAAATTTCAATTAAGAAAATAAGTGACAAGGGCTGAGTGGCATATCCAGATCCATGAACATAGTTGGAGGATCTCAAACATGCTTACAATGAAAGTGGGATTTCTAAAATAAAAAACTAAATTGTAGTTAACATTTGTTTAGCACAAAAGACACCCCAGGCACTAAGTGTTGTACATACATAACTTTATTTCATGTTCATCACATTTGTCTTTTCAGGATTTTCTCCCATTAGAGAAACTGTGCCTCAATTTTCACGATAGTGAAAGGGTGGTAATGTCTCTTATAGAGTTGATATGAGGTGTTAAATAAATCTCAACATGTGAGATGCAGAAACCAGGCCCTGACACATAGATAGTACACATACCAAACTCAATATCAGTACAGGAATGTTTGTATTGATCATAATACAAAATACTTTTTTTTTCCAGATCATAATATCTCCTTCTTTGCCTGATTCTTTGAGATGTACACAAACATGCTCTAGACCAAGTTGTTCCAGAATAGGCAGAGTGTGGTGACAGATGAAACTTGAGTGTGTGAGAGAGGCAAACTTATTTGTCTTCAAATAACGACAAATTAAGGGTCTGAAAGAAACAATGGTATGTGTTAAGAATCTTGGCAAAGTTTATTCAGTAGTGATGGAATATTCATATCATGATTTTAAAAATAAACTTTTAACTTTAGAATAGTTTTAGATTTACAGAGATACTGTAAAAATAGTGCAGAGAGGCCCCGGATGCCCTGCACCCAGTTTCGCCTGTCGTTAATATTTTACATCACTGTGGATTAGTGATGAATTAGTACCAATGAATGGACTGATATTGATATACTGTTATTAATGAAAATTCATACTTTATTGGACTTCCTTAGTTTCTTTTTTTTTTTCTTTTTTTGAGACAGAGTATCACTCTGTCACCTAGGCTGGAGTGCAATGGCGCGATCTCGTCTCACTGCAACCTCTGCCTCCCGGATTCAAGCGATTCTCCTGCCTCAGCCTCCTGTGTAGCTGGGTTTAACAGGTGCCCACCACGATGCCCAGCTAATTTTTTTGTATTTTTAGTAGAGACAGGGTTTCACCATATTGACCAGGCTGGTCTCGAACTGCTGACCTCAAGTGATCCACTCACCTTGGCCTCCCAAAGTGCTGGGATTACAGGTATGAGCCACTGTGCCCTGCCCTTAGTTTCTTCTTAATGTTCTTTTATTGTCTGGGGATCCCATCTAGGACATCACATTCCATCAGCATCCTATCTCCTCAGGACCCTCTCGGCTGTGACAATTTCCTCAGATTTTCATGTCTTTGATGACCTTGACTATATTGAGAAGTATTGTCAGGTGTATTGTAGAATATCCCTCAATTGGGGTTTGTTTGATGTTTTTCTAATGGTTAGACTCAGGTTATGAGGTTTTGGGGAAGAAGGCTATAGAGGAGAAAGAAGTACCATTATCTTCATATGATATCAGGGGTGCCTGCTGTCACCATGGCTTATCGTTGATGTTGACCTTGATCACCTGGCTAGGCAGTGTTTGCCAGTCTTCCTACTGTAAAGTTACTTTCTGTTTCCCCTTTCCAGACTGTATGTACCCTTTAGAAGGAAATCACTATACACAATGAGCACTTAAGGGTCAGAGACTTATGTTCCACCTCCTTGAGGGAACAGTATCTATAATAAACTATTTGGGATTTTTTGGTACAGGAGATTTGTCTGTTCTACCTTGCATTGGTCAGAATTCTCCAGAGAAACAGAAACAATAGGAGAGAGAGAGAGAGAGAGAGAGAGAGAGATTATGAGAGATCGGCCTACATGAGTGTGGAGGCCAAGAAGTCCCATGATCTACTCTCTGCAAGCTGGAGACCCAGGGGGGATAATGGTGTAATTCATTCCAAGTCTGAAAACCTAAGAACCAGGAGCTCCAATGTCTGAGGACAGGAGAAGATGAATATCTCAACTTAAAAAGAAAGATAATTCACCCTTGTTTCACCTTTTTGTTCTATTTGGGCCCTCAATGGTTTGGATGATGCTCACCTGCATTGGTGAAGGTGGATCTTCTTTGTTCAGTCTACTGATTCAAATGCTAATCTCTTCGAGAAACACCCTCATAGACACACCCAGAAATAATGTTTCTCTGGCTATCTGGTCATCCCTTATCCCAGTCAAGTTGGCACATATTCAGGCTCCCTGTTCTGTTTAAAAAGGTTGACATAAAATTAACCACTGTAGGCCGGGCACAGTGGCTCACGCTTGTAATCCCTGCAATTTGGGAGGTCAAGGCAGGCGGATCACTTGAGGTGGGGAGTTCAACGCTAGCCTGGTCAACATGGTGAAATGCTGTCTGTACTAAAAATACAAAAATTAGCCAGACGTGGTAATGTGCGCCTGTAGTCCCAGCTACTTGGGAGGCTGAGGCACAAGAATCACTTGAACCCGGGAGGTGGAGGTTGCAGTGAGCTGATCACACTACTGCACTCCAGCCTGGGTGACAGAGTGAGACTTTGTTTCAAACAAAAAAGAAAAAAATTAACCATTGCTTCCCTCTTTATTTATCCAATCATTTATCTAAATCATTGCAGCTTTATGGATATTTATTTTATATTTTGAATTATAGTCCAATACTACTTTCTGAATTTTCTTGCTCAAATGGTCCCAGATTTGAACTTTGCAAACTTTCAGTTCCTTCCTGTGTCCCTTTGACATGCTCTCATCACTTGCTTTTCGTTTGTTTTTAACATTTTCTTACTTTCTTGCACTACAGAATGCTCCAGGTTCATCTTGTATATTATTTTCCCAGACCTGGAATCAGCCAATTCTTCAATGAGTCCTGGTTCGTTTTATTGGAGAATAGTATTTGAATCCAAGATGTGGGCATTGGGTGTGCTTGATGGTATTGGTGTGTCGTTGCTTCTAGGCTGTGCATGCACACAGCTCTATAAATGTATCTAATATTTGTTCATTTATGTCTATGTTCATCCATCTGCAGGTACATTTGTATTTTAGGCTAAAGGTGAGTTCACACTGATGTCTCCAACTCTCATCCAGTACCACCTGCTTGAGTCTAGCTGTTCCTCCTTGTTTATCTGTAATGTTTAGCTGGGCATGGTGGCTCACGCCTGTAGTTCCAGCACTTTGGGAGGCCGAGACAGGAGGATCACTTGAGGTCAGGAGTTCAAGACCAGCCTGGCCAACATGGTGAAACCCCGTCTCTACTAAAAATACAAAAAAAAAAAATTAGCCTGGTGTCAGGGTGGGTGCCTGTAATTCCAACTATTCGGGAGGCTGAGGTGGGAGAATCGCTTGAACCCAGGAGGCAGAGGTTGCAGTGAGCTGAGATCCTGCCAATGCACTCCAGCCTGGGTGACAGAGCAAGGCTCTGTCTCAAAAAAAGAAAAAAAAAAGGAATGTGTAAATAATTTACTAGCAGATATTGTGTTATTGAAAACCTAGGAATTACATTTTCTTTATTTTTTATTTTTTGAGACAGGATCTGTCTCTGTCACATAGGCTAGAGTGTAGTGGCACTATCTTAGCTCATGGCAACCTCCACCTCCTGGGTTCAAGCCATCCTCCCACCTCAGCCTCCTGAGTAGCTGGGACTACAGGCACGTGCCATCATACCCAGCTAATTTTTGTATATTTTGTAGAGATGGGGTTTTGCCATGTTCCCCAGGCTGGTCTCAAATCCCTGAGCTCATGCAGTCCAATTGCCTTGGCCACCCAAAGTGGTAAGGGTACAGGCGTGAGCCACTGGCCCAGCATGACTTTTCTCTCTGATAAAATAACCTGCTTGGAGCATTTAGTCTAATTTTAACCTGAGGAAGTAACAGTTTCTTGGCTTCCTATTTCTTATGTTCCCAGGTACACATTTGTACTTTTGGTGACTTTGTTTTGTCTTTCATTTAAAATAGAACATGGGAGGGAATTCTTCACTTCTGAGAGATGTGGGCTCCTTCAGTCGTATTATCGTCTTTCACGTTTATTGAAAAAAAAGTATATATTTTTTCCTAATAGGTAAACAAACTATGGTTCTTAAGCACTCTTGGTTCAATCTTAACTGAGTGACCAAATCTCCTCTGATAATAATCTTGATTTTGCCTTCCCAAGACCAAACCCTAAATTTAGAAAAATAATGGATTTTGAATCTTGTTAGCACTTTGAACCATCCTTGTGATTTCCCAGATAGGCACCAGAAAATCACAAAGATTTGTGTATGTTCTTAACTGCAAAGGAAACACTGATTAAATCCATATGAAATAATTATGTATGATATTCTAACATAGAACTTGATTCCCCCCCCATTTTGATGTTGTTGGGTACTGTAATAAAATAACTACAGCTCTGTCATCAACAGCTAGTGTCTGTGTTCTTCTGATTGCCTGAGAGCTCTGCTCTAGGTTATAGGCTGAGAAATTAGGTCTTCGACAACCAAGGTTAGTTTCAGAAGCACATGGAAAAGACTGTTGTAGGCACTGTTTACTACTCACATTCCAGGAAATGGGTACAGACTTTGGAGATTAAGCTGACTTTGCTTAGACAAACTTCAAACTGCACCAGTGAGTCCAAGTCAAGATTTCCCAGACTCTTTTCAGGCCAGAAGCAGATGAGCTCATGAAAGCAGATGCCAACCCAAGATGCCATAGAATAAGAATGAATTGTATGGGGTTGGATGAACTGAAGAGGGAAAGTAGTTAACTGCTCACTTGGAATCTTGTTGAAAACTGTATTTAATCTGTTTTCTGATGGATATGAGAGTAAACTTTTCTTTTTTTTTTTTTGAGATTCCATCTCACTCTGTCACCTAGGCAGGAGTGCAATCTCAGCTCACTGCAGCCTCCGCCTCCCAGGTTCAAGTGATCCTCCTGCCTCAGCTCCCTGAGTTGCTGGGATTATAGGCACCTGCCACCATGCCTGGCTAATTTTTGTATTTTTAGTAGAGATGGGGTTTCACCATGTTGGCCTGGCTGGTCTCAAACTCCTGACCTCAGGTGAATCCACCTGCCTCAGCCTCCCAAAGTGCTGGGATTACAGGCATGAGCCACCGTGCCTGGCCCTTTTCTTTTTTCTTTCTAATCCTCAATTGTGTAGACTATGCTTTAGCACACTGAAATGAAATCTTTATGATGTATCCTGTCATTAAAGTTCACATTATACTGATATGTAGCTCATATTTATTTGTGGTGATGAGAGAGATTTCATGAAAGGCCTTGTTAAATGCCTTGTCTGAGTCCAGGCATGTTTTTTTCTTAGCCCATATACCCTGGTCCTACTTATTGGACCAACCTTACTGACAAAGGAACTGTTGGCCTGGTCTTTGGGATCTCGTGGGGTGTGAAGGCTTCATCGCTTCACTATCTAGATGCTTCTGTGCCTTGTCTGCACCTGTGACTTCATAGCATAATCTGGGACCAATGCAGAGTTCTAAGATTTGTACTTTACAGAATGTATCTTTTTTTTGAATATTAACCATTGTCTTTTTCCCAACATCCTTTATTTTCGCTCTATTGTTCCTTAGAGATTTCCAACAGGTTCACTGGTCCTGTTTGGAAATACAGTGGGCTACAATTTTAGGATAGATTAAGGAGTATCAACAACCAGAACCTGTGGCATTAAGAAGCTGATCCCTTTCCAGAAGGCTTAGTGTACCCATAATGTAGTGAATAAATAAATTCAGGGATGAATGAAATATCATTTTCCTGATTCTGGGAAACTGCTTCTCTACTCACACAACACTTCTGACACGAAATGTGTGATTTTCTTCCCCACAGCAAGCAATTCTCCCTCTCTGGACACCAACTGGGTGTCTTACAATCCAATCAAATTCCAAAACTATCTACCTGAAGTTAATGTCAGATCCCATAGGTTAGGGGCCAGGTCCCACAAGACTGCCCCCACTTCACATACCATTCACAAGTCCCTGGAGCCACCTGTATTTCTGGCAACACAGCTGTTAATCAAGGTTCCCATGGCCCACTCTTTGGGTTCAATAACTTGCTAGAATGGCTCACAGAACTTTTCTTACATTTGCCAGTTTATTATAAACAACTCGGGAACAGCCAGATGGAAGAGATGCAGAGGATGAGTTAGGGGTGGCAGTGGTACAAAGATTCTCAGGGGTGCCACCCTCCCAGCACCTCCACATGTTCGCAAACCTGGAAGCTCATCAAATCTTGTTCAAGAGTTTTTACAGAGCTTAACCTCCAGCTACCCCTCCTCCTTCCCAGAGGCCAGTGGGTGGAGCTGAAAATTCCCACCCTTGGATCCCTTGGTCTTTCTGGTGACCAACCCCCTCCAGAGGCTATCTAGCGGCCCCACACTAAGTCACCTTTTAGCATAAACTCAGGTGTGATCAAACGGGCTTGTTATGGATAACAAAGGACCCTACTGTCACTCAGATTTTAGGACAAAGACCAAACATTATTACTACACCGCACTTACTCTAACTTCTCAGCCTCCAGGTCTTGGGTCAGATACTGTTTGCTCAGAGTTGCCATCCCCATCAGCCCCAAAGTAGCCTTCCCTATGGTCTTTTTCATGACACTCTGTTTCACAACCTCCTGTTAACAGAAAAACAAACTGTAAAATATTGAAAGAGGTTTATTCTGAGCCAGTATGAGTGACCATGGCCCAGGGAATAGTCTCAAGAAGTCCTGAGAAAATGTGCCCGAGGTGGTCGGGTTACAGTTTAGTCTTATACATTTTAGGGAGACAGGGATTCTAGATAAAATCATGAATCAATGCTTGGAAGATATACATTGGTTCAACCTAAAGAGGTAGGATATCTTGAAGTCGGGGGCATGAGGGCTTACAAGTCATAGGTGGATTTGAATATTTTCTGATAGGCAATTGGTTGAAAGAGTTAAGCTTTGTCTAAAGACTTGAAGTCAGTAGAAATAAATGTTTAAGATAAGGGGATTGTGGAGGCAGAGTTCTTGTTATGTAAGTGAAGCCTGATTAGGTAGCAGGCATCAGAGAGATAAATTGTAAATGTCTCTTTTCAGAATGTAAAAAGTGCCACACTCTTAGTTAATCTCCCTTAGATTTGGGAAAGGCCTGGAAAGGAAAGGCCTGACTGTGTTATTGGAGATTCTCTACAGATGCAAATTGCCCCCACAAAAAGATGGCTTTGGAGGGCCATTCAAAATATGTCAAGGAAATACATTCTGGGGAAAAATATTTTTATTTCCTTCAGGGTCTGCTATCTGTCATGCAATGCTAGAATCAGGTTGGATTTGTTATCTTATGTGAAAGGAAAATAAATCTTGGGGCCCCTAAATCACTAAGCTGTTGCTGACCCTTTGTTTTGTTTTTCAGAGTCTTAAAACTTTTCTTTAGAGCTATTGATACCTTTTAACAATTTAGTATACTCCCATGAACAAAATTTGGAGCATATTTATTTCTCTCTACCTGATTTCTCCAGGATTTGGAAACTATTTGTGAGTATTCTAACTTATGGCAATGCAGTTATTTGCATAAGTGCAGTAAGAATCTGTTTTCATTTGTAACAGGACACAATTGGAGAAACTGGTTATTTTACCAAGGATTTGACTGGAATGTTGTGCTTTCCTTTATGGAGTCAAACTTGACTTATGGCGCCAATAAAGCCCTTGGAAAATCTGGCCTCATATTTTTTGTACACATTCTCTGTACAGGGTTTCTGGCCTGTGGTAAGTAAAGAATATCACTTTCTGACAGTCCCAGAAGCCCCATGTTTATCTTGGAACCTCAAGAGGACAGAAAATTCACCCAACTCACAGATATTTAGTGGCACAAATCCACGGTTGGGCCTGGCTTTAAAAAAGTCTTATTCGGGATTCCTTCTATGGAACAAAGCTCCATCAAAGCCAATTTAAAACCTATGTAAAAAATATAATTATTCTTGCCGCACTGTGTACAAATAATTAAGCCAAGTATAATAAAGCAAACCAATCCTACCATGATTTGTCTTTAGCAAAAATGGAAAACTGGAGAGAGAAAAATTATGTTTCAAAAACTATAGTACACTCTAGTCTTGTCTAATGTTTTTCAGTTTTTATTATTTCTACAGTTCTGGCTGAATTATAATTTTTTCTTGGCTACAAGTCTTCAAAATAATGTTTTCATTATTTTTTCTTTTTTTCCTGCTTTTGTTCCATTTTTCCTAATTTGGAGTCACTGAAAACTAAGCTGTGCTTTCTTAAAACCCTGCCAACTGAAGCCAAACAACTTACATTAAAAAAAAACAAAAAACAAACAGCAACCCATTTACATACATAAGCCACTTTCATACCTGCCTACTAATGTATGGACTTCAGAGTAATGTGGTCTATATAGATTTTTCCAGGATTGTTCCTTTGTTTGTTGTTGTTTTTTCTCCCTTCCTCCCCCACTATTTTTTCTTCACAGGACATGAGACTTCACAATCTGCTAAAGATGAGCATTAACCATCCTCGCCATGAGAGATCAGATGAAACCTGAGACCAGGGACTTACTTTCTTGTAAAATGCTTTCTCCAAAAGATTTTAAAAAAGAAAAAGAGGGAAATGTGAAAAATAACCCTTGGGGCCCCCAAATCACTAAGCTAAAGGGAAAAGTCAAGCTGGGAACTGCTTAGGGCCAACCCTGTCTCCCATTCTATTCAAAGTCACCCCTCTGCTCACTGAGATAGATGCATATCTAATTGGCTCCTTTGGAAAGTCTAATCAGAAACTCAAATGAATGCAATTGTTCACCTGAAAGCCCTCTCCTTGCTTTGAGTCTTCCTGCCTTTGCTTCAAGTTGTCCCACCTTTTCAGACCGAATTAATGTACTTCTTACCTATGTTGACTGATGTCTCATGTCTCCCTAAAATGTATGAAACTAAGCTGTGCCCCGACCACCTTGGGCACATGTCATCAGGACTTCCTGAGGCTGTGCCACCTGTGCGTCCTCAAGCTTGGCAAAATAAACTTTCTAAATTAACTGAGACCTGTCTCAGATTTTCTGGGTTCACATTTATTACCACAAAGAGTCTGTTTTTTCAGTCTTATGACATCTATTTGAAAGTTAATGCTAATCAGTTGTGCCTAAACTCTCCAAAAGAGAGAGGGTAGAATGAGGCCTGTCCCACCTCTCTTACTGTCATGGCTGGGAATTCAGTTTTCCAGGTTTCTCTGAGGTCCCCTTGGTCCAGAGGGGCTCTGTTCAGTTGGTTGGGGGGGCTTAGGATTTTATTTTTGGTTTACATTCCTATGTGTTTTTGAGTGTTTGTGTGTTCAGTGCCTGTGATCTCCACAGGGGAAGGACTAGGCCCATCCTGTCCACCACAGCTCACACGAACCTGGGCTCAGCCTCATGCACAGAGTGAACACTCAAAAATCTGTTGGGTCATGATGTCAGAGGCATTTGAACCAGAGCAACTCCATCTTGAATAGGGGCTGGGTAGAATAAGGTTGAGACCAACTGTGCTGCATTCCCAGATTAGGTATTCTAAGTCACAGGGTGAGATAGGAGGTTGGCACAAGATACAGGTCATAAAGACCTGATGATAAAACAGCCTGCAGTAAAGAAGCCAGCCAAAGCCCACCAAAACCAAGATGGTGATGAGAGTGACCTCTGGTCATCCTGACTGCTCATTATACACTAATTATAATGCATTAGTATGCGAAAAGACACTCCCACCAGTGCCATGATAGTTTACAAATGCCATGGCAATGTCTGGAATCTACCGTATGTGGTCTAAAATGGGGAGGAACCCTCAGTTCCAGGAATTGCCCACTTCTTTCTTAGAAAACTCATAAATAATCCACCTTGTTTAGCATATAATCAAGAAATAACTATAAGTATACTGAGCCACTGCTCTGCCTATGGAGTAGCCATTCTTTTATTCCTTTCTTTTTTTCTTTTTTCTTTTTTTTTTTTTGAGACCGAGTCTCGCTCTGTTGCCCAGGCTGGAGTGCAATGGTACGATCTTGGCTCACTGCAACCTCCACTTCCCGGGTTCAAGTGATTCTCCTGCCTTGGTCTCCTGAGTAGCTAGGATTACAGGCAAGGCACCACTACCCCTGGCTAATTTTTGTATTTTTAGTAGAGACAAGGTTTCACCATGTTGGTCAGGCTGGTCTTACACTCCTAAACTTGTGATCTGCCTGCCTTGGCCTCCCAAAGTGCTGGGATTACAGGCGTGAGCCACTGCACCCGGCCTTATTCCTTTACTCTCTTAATAACTTTACTCTATGGTCTCACCCCGAATACTTTCTTGAGTAAGGCCCAAGAACCCCCTCTTGGGGTCTGGATTGGGACCCCTTTCTGGTAACAACAGCAAAGAGAGTATCTATTCCTAGAAATAAAATAAGGGACAGATAATCTAGCCAGGAGAATGCAGGTTGAATATACATAGATTTTACTTGTGGATTTAGGGTTGATGTGAGTTAAATTTAGGAATTCAGGGGAAAAAAATAACCCTTTTTCTATTCCATTTGCTCTAGTTCTGACCACAATGGGGTCATTTGCAGAGCTGGTCACAAGCATGGCAGATGGTCTGTCTGCTTCCCAATGTTGTACATGAAAGATTTAACATGAAACATGTAGCTTTAGGCAGATGATAAGGTCAAATACAGGTTAATCAGATTTTGGGCACCAATGTTGAGAAGGAAACTGACAGCACAGAAAGAAGGTGGGTTTGAGGACAGAGGTCAATCTGCACATATCATAGTACAATTTTCTTAAAAGTTCATTCAATCTCAGTTTCTTTCTATGTAAACAACACAGTTCTTGTGTGAGGATCCATTGAAATGTGAGAAATTATAGCAGAAAGAGCCATGGCTCTGCAGGCGAGGGTGCAGGCTGTGAGGCTGCGGAGTGCCCCTGAGGTTGTGTCTGTGGCCTCTGCAGTGGCTAACACACTATTTTCAGGGCCTGACCGACAGCATCCCGCAGCTGCCTGGCTTGGGGTATTTGGAAGGGCTCCAAACCCTTTTCTCAGTCACTCAAAGGAACCAGGCTAGAGGAGACTGTGGTTTGAGATGCAGTTAGAGGGAGGAGAGGGCTTTGTTCTTGGGCGCAGGAAGCTGGGGCAGCCCTGCGTGTCGAGATGGATTGGTTCATCCCAACTGCTGTTGTGCTGAGAGGACAGGAGAGAGTGACTGCAGCTGTACCTGGAAGGGGCTTCTGTGCTCAGAAGAGGACTGCAGTGAGGAGGGTTTCAGAGCAAGCTTTCATCTTTCTGCTTCAAGCTCTGATGGCCTAGAGCCATCCCTTGGCACCCACAAGTGGGTTGCTACTTTGGGAACCAGAGAGGAAGGCCAGCCATGTGTGTACACGTGTGTGTATATGCACGTGTGTGATGGTGCTTGTGTTTGTGCACACTGCAGTGTGTCTCAGTGGGTGTGTGCATAGGAGTGAGTGTGAGTGTGTACATGTCTATGAGTGTGAGTGCATGAGTGTGTATGAGTGTGTTTGTATGTTTGTGTGTGTGAGTGAGTTTGCATGCCCTCTCTGGCTGGCTGGCAGACACTGTGCACATTAAGTGTGCAAGTGCAGAGAGACTGAGAGGACATCACTTCCAGGGAGGGGAAGCTGGCCCCAGTGGAGGGTGGGGAACAGCAGGGAGGGTCAGGACCCCCATAGCCCAGGGCTGTAGGGGGTATGGAGGTACTGGCCAGTGTTAGGCCTTTGTGCTGGAAAAATCCATTCTTGCATACTCAGGGCTAAGTCTGGAGATTAAATATTCCAGCTCAAGGTCTTTTATTAGCCTTGGCAATGGCCCAGGAAAGGCCATGTCTTAGTACACTGAGTCTGAACTCATCCACTTTCTATTCACTGGACACCTGTTTATTGTCCGTCCGCTTGCTAAGGCTTAGGGTTTCAGAAGTGAATAAGATGATGTCCTTGCCCTCAAGCGTCATACAGTCTGGTGAAGAACTCAGGTTCAAACAGTCTGATAAGCATTTTCTTGCTGTACTAGTCAGGGTTTCTGAGAGAAACAGAGCCTATGGGAAGAGTGTCTGTGTGTGTAGATTTATTTTAAGGAATTGGCTCATGTGATTGTGGAGGCTGGTGAGTGTGAAATCTGCAGGGAAGACTGGCAGTCTGGAGACCCAGAGAGGGGTTGATATTGCAATTTTGACATTTGAGGCCAAATGCAGCCTGGAGGAAGAGTTTCCTCTTCCTGGGGGACCTCAGTCTTTTCTCTTAAGGCCTCAAATGATTGGATGAAGCCCACCACATTATGGAGGGTTGAGTGCTTTACTCAAAGTCTGCTGATTTCAATGTTAATCTCATTTAAAAAACACCCACACAACATCCAGACTGGCTTCTGACCAAATATTTGGGTACTGTGGCTCAGCCAAGTTGACATAAAACTAACCCTCCTACTTGCTGTGGTAGGAAACTCTGAGAAGCCAAGCGTGGAGCCGTAGGGCGGGAGAGGCCATGTGAGTTGGGGGCCCAGGGAATCAGTGCCTGGTGGAGGATGGGACCAGCCACAGTAGATCAGGGAGTGGGAAGCAGAGGGAGGCACTGCAGGGAGAGCCAGGCGGACTGCTAGCACTGTGGTGCCAGTAGCGGGGGCAGGTGGCACCTGCAGCTTCCTAGCCCATGGCTCACGGGGGTGTGAAGGGGCTGATGGGGAAGCCCAGATCAGCTGCAAGCTGGGGGAGCACTGTGCACGGCATGGTAGGGATATACCCTCAGATCAAAGGCTCCTGGCATTTAGAGAGGCCACATTCCCCCTTGCACATGCGTGTGTGAGCCTGGAGCTGGGTGGTATCATGTGTGCTTTTACATGATGTGCCTCAAGTTCAGAAGTCAAAGGTCTTTATGAATTGAGCTTATTAAAAATGTTGGCAGTACAGGGGAAAGTGTGTGTAGATGGGCTCATTGGGATGCCCCCTCTGACCCTGCCCACGTGGGTGACCTGGAGCCCGGCTATTTAACTTCTCTGAGTCTCAGTTAAATAGAGACCCTTGTAACATTTCACAGAGCATGGTGACATTTAATGGTGTCTGTGATAGTCCCTGGCATGTGGCCTGGCTGTGTCCCCAGCAATGGTGACAGTGCTCCTGGCAGCAAGGCCAGTGCGTTCAGTGTTGCTGCAGAGTGGCTTTGCATGTCATTCCATGTTTCCTGAGGAAACTCCGTAGGAGTGTCTTAGGTGAATCCTTTGTTAATCCTGAAACAATGTTCTCGTGAAAAGAGTGCAGAGTGCAGGCAACGAACATGGAAGGTAAGGAAGACTTACAAACTGAGGGGTTCCCAGAAGCATAGTGGTCACTTACCTTATTTCCAAGGTTGTTGCACCTGGGACAGTGCTTCGTACCTAGTGGATGCACCATAGATATTTGTTAAGCGCGTATACTGAGCAAGTGTGTTTGAGATTTGTTAACCATTTGCGGAACTCACGTTGCAGGAAGAGCTTCAGGAGCTGCAGCTGCATGTGGTTGATGGTGGGATCCCTGCTCAGACATAGCATAGAGCTCAGCCCATGGAATGTATTTGGAGACTGCCCGGTGAAAGGGAAACCTAAAAATATGTGTGGACAGCCTCATTACTCAAACATCAACAAAGACCAAATTGCAATCCTGGAAGAAGAGAATCTCATAAGCTTGAGCAGTAGTCCAAGAGGCATTTTAATAACACCTCCTGATTTTCCCGCAGCATATGGTCCTGGTAATTAGCACAGCTCCACTTGGCCTCCCCTTCCTATAAGCCGGTGACATGATGCAAGAGAAATCAGCAGGACATTGCAGTTTATTTTGACTTAGAATGCATGCAGCTACATATGGCTTTAATAAGCTTTGAATTAATAATCCCTTTAGCCTCATTAATGTTTTTAGAGCAGGCTGCTCTGGTTTTTCCTGAAAGATAGGGAGACCAAAAATGTGGGATCAAAGCAGCTTTGCTCTGGTCCCCATGCATCTCAGGTCTCTAGAATGTCCTGTGTGCATCTCCACTGGGCACTAACTAGTGAATCTGTTGGCCTAGAGGGAAGTCTCTGATGGCCACCAGGCTCTGTCCCAGGCCGCGTCTTGATTAGCGTGTTTATCATAGCAAGGGGATTCATGAAATCTGCAGATAACATGGTGAAAGACCATTTAAAATAGTCAAAATCTAAAATTATCTTGCCAACCTGGACAAATATCTCAAGATAAAATCTGTGAGGGAAAACTCTGAGGACTTTGATGGGGACCATTTGGCTTCAGAAAGTGTGAAAAGACTTGCTGTTTGAGAAAAGTGTTAGGCCAGTGGGATGCGGCTTTAAGAGAAGCCTGTGTCTTATACAGGGCAGCCTCCATGGGGGTGTTGTGCATCATTCTGGGCAGCACTGTGTCAGGGAGATGTAAATCAGGAGGAGAGAGGACCGATGAAACAGACAAAAAAGAAAACCCACCCCAGCACTTTGGGAGGCCAAGGTGTGCGGATCACAAGGGCAGGAGATCAAGACCATCCCGGCCAACATGGTGAAACCTAGTCTCTACTAATACTACAAAATTTAGCTGGGCATGGTGGTGTGCACCTGTAGTCCCAGCTACTCAGGAGGTTGCATTGAACCGGGATTGCGCCACTGCACTCCAGCCTGGCAACAGAGTGAGACTCCGTCTCAAAAAAAAAAAAAAAAAAAAAGAAAAGAAAACCCCAAAGCTTCTGGGCACATCAACCTCTTTCTTCTCCTTGTCTCCTCAATGCCTGCCTAGGAGGAAACATCCCTGAAAGGCATTTAAGCTTCCGATTGGTTGGTCTATTAGCTGTTCTGTTGATGAGAACAGCTCATCACATATTGCTGGTGGAAGCGGGCAGAGGATGGGGTGTCCACTCTTTAGCAGGGTCTTCCAGGGTTTCTAGAGAGAAAGCTGGGGTTTTATGGAAGCGTGCAATGGGGCTCAAGGACAATGGGAGGAGCTGAGGCTGCCTGACGTAGTGCCCTGGCCCTGTAATTCACCTGTCAGAGCCTTGAGAAAGTTTCTGGTGCTCCCTGAGCTTGAGTTTCCTCCTCTGTACTGTGTGACATCCCAGTACCATTGTGAAAGTAAAAGAAGATCAGGGACACTGAGGCAAACTGTAGAGTCCTGTGCCAGGGAAAGGGTCATTTTTATATTCCCAAGGTATTAAGATGGTAGCTGGGAGTAGAATCACCCAGCTTTGTCTTCAGCCAACTTCCACCTCCCAGGAGGTTTCCAGGGGAGATATGCACAGTCAGCAAAAACAGAAGAAGAATCTCTTTATTGCTTCCTGGGGTTTTGTCCTAAACTAATGTAGTTTTGTAGTGAGTTGGTCTCCTATTCTCCAGGTTGGATGTAGCCAGGGACTATGACCCAGGACAATCTCCACCCCTCTCCTTTAAGCTCACACTGGAGACTTGGACCTCCACATCTCATTACTCTGCTGGAAGAAGCAGCCAGCTCCAGGACTGCATGGGCCAGAGAGAAAAAGCAATACAAAAAAGAGAGCAGAGGATATCACAGAAAAATGGCAAAGTTGGGGACTTCAGGGCTCAGTCCCTCCAGAAAATCAACTAATGAGCTTGTCAGAATGTCAGAAACAATGTTGGCAGAACTCTGGAATCTAGTGAAAAAATCAGTGGAAGGCTTGGTAAAGAAAGAAGCAGTGTCTGGGTGTGTCAGCTCATACCTGTAGTCCCAGCACTTTGGGAGGCAGAAGCAGGAGGATTGCTTGAAGCCAGGAGTGTAAGACTAGCCTAGGCAATAAAGGGAGACCTCGGCTCTACAAATATTTTTTTAAAAAATTAGCTGGGTGTGGTGGCATGCACCTGTAGCCCTAGCTACTCAGGAGGCTGAGGCAGGAGGATCACTTGAGCCCAGGAGTTTACGGTTATATAGTGAGCTATAAGTGAGTCACTGCACTCTAGCCTGGATGAAAAAAAAAAAAAGCAGCCAGCTGCATTTCAAATTGCCTGCCTATCGTCCTCCACGTCCCAGACTGGCAGAGGTTATGAGGATAGCAGCCCACACTCCTGGTGCAGGTTAGCAAGGCCAGAGGGAGCAATATAGACCTTATCTTGAAAGAATTGTGGTTGTGGGCTTTAGCCTGTCTTATATACTTGTTGTTCCTTAATTCATCTATCATTGCCTTCTTTCGACATTAGTTAATTTTTTCTAGTGTACTATTTGAAAAATGATATGCAGGCAATTTTAGCTTAATTTAATCATTCCACATTATTTACATTTATCAAAGCATCACGTTGTGTCCCATAAATTTATAGGAGAATGATTTGCTAACTAAAAATATTAAAAAAATTAAAAGATGTAGAGAAAGGAATTAGCAAAATGCCAGAAGTTATTCCTTACTAGTAATTACTTTAAATGTAAGTGGATTTAATTCTCTAATTAAATGATAGAGACTGCCAGAATGAATTAAAAAACCATGATGCATCTATATGCTATCTATATCTACTAGAGACTCACTTTAGATCCAAAGACAGATTTCAAGTGAAAGGATGGAGAGTGATATTTCATGAATAGTAACCAAAACAGAGCTGAGATGGCTGTACTAATATCAGACAAAATAGACTTTAAGACACAAACTGTTATAAGACACAAAGAAGGCAATCATACATTGATTAAAAAGTCAGTTCATCAAGAAGATATACTAACATACACACCTAATAATAGAACCCCTAAACATTTAAGGCAAAAAGTGCTTGAATTGGATTGAGTAATAGATAGTTACATGATAATAGTTGACAACTTCAATAACCCACTATCAATAGCATATGGAACAACTAGATAGAAGTAAATAATTCACCAATTAAAAAAATGAGTCGAATCACATTATAAACCAACTGGACCTTATAAAAATATATAGAATACTCTACCCCAAAACAACAAAATACATATTTTTATCAAGTGCACATGGAACATTTTCCAGAAAAGAACATATGTTAGGCCACAAACCAAGTCTCAATAAATTTAAGGATATTGACATCATATGAGTGATTTTTCCAACCACAATGAAACAAAACCAGAAAAGAATAATAAAAGAAAAATTGCAAAATTCACAAATATGTGGAATTTTGAGACAGATTCTTACTCTAAAGCCCAGGCTGAAGTGTAGTTGTGCTATTTCAGCTCACTGCAACCTCCACCTCCAGAGTTCAAGTGATCCTCCTGCCTCAGCCTCCTGAGTAGCTGGGATTACAGGTGCGCACCACCACACCTGGGTAATTTTTGTATTTTTGGTAGAGATGGGGTTTTGCCATGTTGGCCAGGCTGGTCTCAAACTCTTGACCTCAAGTGGAACGCCCACCTCAGCCTCCCAAAGTGCTGGGATTACAGGTGTGAGCCACTGGGCCTGGCCAAAGGTGTGGAAATTAAATAACACAAATGATGAATGAATTATAGAAATTGTGAATAAAATTAGAAAATATCTTGAGATATTTTCTCAAGATACCAAACCTATAGGATACAGCAAAAGCAGTGCTCAGAGGCAATATGTAAGTGTAAAATGCTTACATTTAACAAAATCCCAAAGCAATAATCTAACTTTACATCTTAAGGCGCTAGAAAAAGAAAACCCAGCTAAACCGAAAGTTAGGAGAAGAAAGGAGATGGTAAAGACTGGAGCAGAGGTAAACAAAATGGAGAATAGAAAACAACTGAGAGATTCAACAAACCCAAAAGTTGTTTTTTTATCTACAGAACTGGCAAAACTTTGGCTAGTTTGACCATGAAAAAAAGGAAGAAGACTCAAATTAGGAAAATCAGAAATGAAAATGGAGGCTACAGATCTTACAGAAATAAAAAGGATTATGAGAATACTATGAATAATTGTACATCAACAAATTAGATAACTCCACATGAAACAAATTCCTAGAGACACACAAACTATTAAAACTCATTCAGAAACAAATAGAAAACTTGAACAGAACTACAAAAGTAAAGAGATTGAATCAGAAACCTCCCAACAAAGAAAAGCCCTAGATCTGATGGCTCCCTTGGTGAATTCTAATGATCCTCTTAAGAACCTCTAACAGAAATCTTTCTTGAACTCTCCCAAAGAATGGAAGCAGAAAGCATATTTACTAGCTTATTCTATGAGTGAGATATCAAAGTCAGATAAAGACATCATAAAAATTATAGGCCCTTATTCCTATAAATATAAATGCAAAAATCCTGAACAAAAACAAACAAACCAAATCTAGCAGCATATTAAGAGGATTATATTATACATCATGACCAATTTGGATATACTCCAGAAATGAAAAGGAAGATTCAATATGTAAAAATCCATCAACATAATATTATAAGGACAGATAAAACCCCATGTGATCATCTCAATTGAGGCCAAAAAAGCATATGACAAAATCTCAAACACTTTCCTAATAATAACACCCAACATGCTAGGAATAGAAGGAAACTCTTTCAAAGCAGTAAAGGCCATTTATAAAAAACACAGCTAACTTTATGCTTAATTGTGAAAGACTGAAAGCTTTTCCCCTAAGACCATGGTGCCTGCTTTCACCACTTCTATTCCACGTTATACTGGAACTTCTAGCCAGAACACTTAGGTAAGACAATGAAAATACAAAGCATCCAATAGGAAAGAAGGAAGTGAGCTTACTTCTACTTGCAGATGAAATAATCTTACATGTAGATAAAGCTGAAGACATACCAAAAAAGTCCAAAACTATTAGAGTTACTAAACAAACTCAGGCAAGTTGCAGGATACAAGCTTAACGCACAAAAATAAGTTCAAAATTATAAACCATTAATAAATGAAATACGGACAACACAGATAAATGAAAAGACATCCCATATTCCACCCATGTTCATGGATTAGGAGAATATTGTTAAAATGTCCATACTACCAAAGTGATCTATAGATTCAATGAAATCCTTTCAAAATCTCAATATCATTCTTTATAGAAATAGAAAAGTCCCTAAATTCATATGGGACCACAAAAGATCCCAAATATCCAAAGCAATCAAGAACAAAGCTGGAGGCACCTCACTCCTCAATTTCAAAATACATTACAAAGCTATACTAATCAAAATAGTATGATATTGGTATAAATACAGAGATAAAAATCAATGGAATAGAATAGAGAGCCTAGAAATAAATCCATATATTTTAAATCAACTGATTTTCAACAAGGATACCAAAAGCACACAATGGGTAAAGGATAATATCTACAAAGAATGATGCTGGAAAACTGGATACCCACATGCAAAAGAATGAAGTTGGATCTTTATCTCACCCCATATAAAAACCAATTCAAAATACATTAAAGGCTTAAATGTAAGACCTGAAAATATAAAACTACTAGAAGAAAACATAAGGGAAAATCTCCACAGTGTTGGTCTTGGCAATGATTTTTTTGCACAGGCAACAAAAGCAAAAATAGACAAGAGGATTGCGTCAAACTAAAAAGCTTCTATCCAGCAAAAGAAACAATCAACAGAGTGAGAAACAACCTATAGAATGGGAGAAAATATTTGTAAACCATACATATGTTAAGGATTAATATCCAAAATATATAAGAAACACATACAAGTCAATAGCAAAAACCAACCAACCAACCAAACAAAAACCCCCAAATTATCCAATTAAAAATAGGCAAAGGACCTGAACAGAAAATTTTCAAAAGAGGACATACAAATGGCCAACAGATACAGAAATAAGTGCTCAGCATTGCTACTTATGAGGGAAATGCAAATCAAAACCACAGTGAGATATCACTTCACGCCCATTAGAATGGCTACTATCAAAATGACCAAAGATAACAAGTCTTGTTGACAATGTGGAGAAAATGAGGATTCTGCAAAAGATTAAAAGTAGAACTACCATATGATCTAGCACTTCTAGTATACATCCAAAGGAAATGAAATCTGGATCTCAAAGAGATATATGCACTCCCATGTTCACTGTGGCATTATTCACAGTAGCCAAGATATGGAAACAACCTAATGGCTGAATGGATAAAAAAAATGTGGTGTGTGTGTGTTTCTGTCTCTGTGTGTGTGGTGTATGCATGTGTGTGTGTCTATGTGTTTGTGTGGTGTGTGCATGTGTGTATGTGTCTGTGTGTGTGTGGTGTGTGCATGTGTGTGTGTGCACACAATAGGATATTATTCAGCCTTTAAAAAGACAGAAATACTGCCATTTGCAGTAACATGGATGAGCCTGGAGGACATTATGCTAAGTGAAATAAGCCAGACACAGAAAAAGAAATATTGCATCACTCATATGGATACTAAAACAGCCAAACTCATAGAATCAGAGACTAGAATGGTGGTTGCTTGGGTTGGGGGTGAGAGTGAGAAGGAAATGAGCAGACATTGGTCAAAGAGTACAAAATTTCAGTTATGCAAGACGAATTTGTTCTGGAGTTCTAATATATAGCGTGGTAAATACAGTTAACAATACTGTATTGTATACTTGAAATTTGCTAAAATGATAGATCTTGTGTTATCAACACACATAAAAAAGAAAGAAAATGGTAACTATGTGAGGTGATAGATATGTTAATTAGCCTGATCGTGGTTATAATTTTACAATACATACATTTATCACAATATCTAGTTGTATATTTTAAAAATATACAATTCCTATTTGTCACTTATACTTCAATAAGGCCAAAAATAAGCAATAGTTATCAACGCAGTGTGGTACTGGCATAAAGATAGACATAGATCAATGGAATAGAATCAAGAGTCCAGAAATAAACCCCATACTTTTATGGTCAACTGATTTTGAACTGGGTGCCAAGACCATTCAATAGGGAAAGAATTGTATGTTCAACAAGTGGTGCTGAGAGAACTGAATATTCACATGCAAAATAAGGAAGTGGGATGGCTGTCTTATACCTATATAAACACTAATTCAAAATAGATCAAATGGCTAAATGTAAGAGCCAAAACTATAAAGCTATTCAAAGAAGACATAGAGATGAACCTTCATGACCTTGTATTTGGCAATGGATTCTTAGATATAACATTAAAAGAACAGTAACAAAAGAGAAAACTGACAAACTAGACTTCATCAAAATTAAAAACTTTTGTGAACCAAAGAAGACTATCAAGAAAATGAAAATACAACCTACAGAATGGAAGAAATATTTGTAAGGCATATTTTTAATAAGAGTCTAGTATCTACAATATACGAAGAACTTGCACAACTCAACAATAAAAAGACAAACAATCCAATTAAAAAATGGGCAAAGTATTTGAATAGACATTTCTCTAAAGAAGATATATAAATTAGTGACAAGAACATGAAAAGATGCCCAACATCATTCTTTATTTGGAAACACGAATCAAAACCACAATGTGATACCACTTCGTACCCACTAGGATAGCTAATTAGAAAATGGAAAATAAGTTTTTGCAAGGATAGGAGAAACTGGAACACTTGTACATTGTTGGTGGGGATGTAAAATGGCTCAGCTACTGTAGAAAACTGTTTGGGAATTTCCCAAAAAGTTAAACATAGAATTACCATATGACCAGTAATTCTACTTCTAGGTATATACTCAGAAGAACTGAAAACGGATATTCAAACACTTGCACATAAATGTTCATAGCAGCACTATTTCCAAAAGCTAAAAAATAGGAACAACCCAAATGTCTATCAGCTGAGAATGGATAAACAAAATATGGTATACCCATACAATGAACTGTTATTGAGTCATGAAAAGAATAAAGTATTGACACATGCTACAACATGGATGAATCTTGATAATAAAATGCTCATTGGACCACATTCCTAGCTTGGGGTGTCATCTTCGAAGTGTCTCCTTGGCTTTGGGAGTCATCAGATGGCTCTGCCACAGCCTCTGTCCCCTTGTGACCTACAGGTACTGGGAGATCCATAAATAAGACGACAGGACACCCTGGAAGCTGGGAAATGGGACTGTTGACATTCAGGAATGTGACCAAAGAATTCTCTCCAGGTAAGTGAGAATGACTGGACCCTGCTCAGTGGAAATTGTATAGGAATGTGATGTTAGAACTACAGAAACCTGGTCTTCCTTTTTGTCTTGTTCTCCAAGCTGAACCTGATCACCTATCTGGAGCAAAGGAAAGAGCCCTGGAATGTGAAGAGGCAGGAAATAGTAGCTAAAGCCCCAGCTACATATTCTTATTACAACCAAGGTTCTTTGTCAGAGCAAAGCATAGAAGATTCATTCCAAAAAGTGATACAGGGAAGATATGGGAGCTGTGGCCTTGAGAATTTACACTTAAGAAAAAACTGGGAAAGTATGGGTAACTGTGAAGGGGAAAAAGAATGTTATAATGCATATAACCAATGTCTGATAACTACTCTTAAAAATAAACTAGAAAATCTAGAAGAAATGGATAAATTCCTCGATAAATATACCCTCCCAAGACTAAATCAGGAAGAAGTTGAATCTCTGAATAGACCAATAACAGATTCTGAAATTGTGGCAATAATCAATAGCTTACCAACCAAAAAGAGTCCAGGACCTGATGGATTCACAGCTGAATTCTACCAGAGGTACAAGGAGGAACTGGTACCATTACTTCTGAAACTATTCCAATCGATAGAAAAAGAGGGAATTCTCCCTAACACATTTTATGAAGCCAGCATCGTCCCGATACCAAAGCCTGGCAGAGACATAACCAAAAAAGAGAATTTCAGACCAATATCCTTGATGAACATTGATGCAAAAATCCTCAATAAAATACTGGCAAACCGAATCCAGCAGCACATCAAAAAGCTTATCCACCATAATCAAGTGGGCTTCATCCCTGGGATGCAAGTCTGGTTCAACATACACATATCAATTAATGTAATCCAGCATATAAACAGAACCAAAGACAAAAACCACATGATTATCTCAATAGATGCAGAAAAGGCCTTTGACAAAATTCAACAACCCTTCATGCTAAAAACTCTCAATAAATTAGGTATTGATGGGATGTATCTCAAAATAATAAGAGCTATCTACGACAAACCCACAGCCAATATCATACTGAATGGGCAAAAACTGGAAGCATTCCCTCTGAAAACTGGCACAAGACAGGGATGCCCTCTCTCATCGCTCCTATTCAACATAGTGCTGGAAGTTCTGGCCAGAGCAATCAGGCAGGAGAAGGAAATAAAGGGTATTCAATTAGGAAAAGAGGAAGTCAAATTGTCCCTGTTTGCAGACGACATGATTGTATATCTAGAAAACCCCATTGTCTCAGCCCAAAATCTCCTTAAGCTGATTAGCAACTTCAGCAAAGTCTCAGGATACAAAATCAATGTACAAAAATCACAAGCATTCTTGTACACCAATAACAGACAAACAGAGAGCCAAATCATGTGTGAACTCCCATTCACAATTGCTTCAAAGAGAATAAAATACCTAGGAACCCAACTTACAAGGGATGTGAAGGACCTCTTCAAGGAGAACTACAAACCACTGCTCAATGAAATAAAAGAGGATACAAACAAATGGAAGAACATTCCATGCTCATGGGTTGGAAGAATCAATATCGTGAAAATGGCCATACTGCCCAAGGTAATTTATAGATTCAATGCCATCCCCATCAAGCTACCAATGACTTTCTTCACAGAATTGGAAAAAACTACTTTAAAGTTCATATGGAACCAAAAAAGAGCCCGCATCGCCAAGTCAATCCTAAGCCAAAAGAACAAAGCTGGAGGCATCACGCTACCTGACTTTAAACTATACTACAAGGCTACAGTAACCAAAACAGCATGGTAATGGTACCACAACAGAGACATAGATCAATGGAACAGAACAGAGCCCTCAGAAATGATGCCACATATCTACAACTATCTGATCTTTGACAAACCTGACAAAAACAAGAAATGGGGAAAGGATTCCCTATTTAATAAATGGTGCTGGGAAAACTGGCTAGCCATATGTAGAAAGCTGAAACTGGATCCCTTCCTTATACCTTATACAAAAATTAATTCAAGATGGATTAAAGACTTAAATGTTAGACCTAAAACCATTAAAATCCTACAAGAAAACCTAGGCAATACCATTCAGGACATAGGCGTGGGCAAGGACTTCATGTCTAAAACACCAAAAGCAATGACAACAAAAGCCAAAATTGACAAATGGGATCTAATTAAACTAAAGAGCTTCTGCACAGCAAAAGAAACTACCATCAGAGTGAACAGGCAACCTACAGAATGGGAGAAAATTTTTGCAACCTACTCATCTGACAAAGGGCTAATATCCAGAATCTACAATGAACTCAAACAAATTTACAAGAAAAAAACAAACAACCCCATCAAAAAGTGGGCAGAGGACATGAACAGACACTTCTCAAAAGAAGACATTTATGCAGCCAAAAAACACATGAAGAAATGCTCATCATCACTGGCCATCAGAGAAATGCAAATCAAAACCACAGTGAGATACCATCTCACACCAGTTAGAATGGCCATCATTAAAAAAGCAGGAAACAACAGGTGCTGGAGAGGATGTGGAGAAATAGGAACACTTTTACACTGTTGGTGGGACTGTAAACTAGTTCAACCATTGTGGAAGTCAGTGTGGCGATTCCTCAGGGATCTAGAACTAGAATTACCATTTGACCCAGCCATCCCATTACTGGGTATATACCCAAAGGACTATAAATCATGCTGCTATAAAGACACATGCACACGTATGTTTATCGCGGCACTATTCACAATAGGAAAGAGTTGGAACCAACCCAAATGTCCAACAACGATAGACTGGATTAAGAAAATGTGGCACATATACACCATGGAATACTATGCAGCCATAAAAAAACGATGAGTTCATGTCCTTTGTAGGGACATGGATGAAACTGGAAAACATCATTCTCAGTAAACTATCGCAAGGACAAAAAACCAAACACCGCATGTTCTCACTCATAGGTGGGAGTTGAACAATGAGATCTCATGAACACAGGAAGGGGAACATCACACTCCGGGGACTGTTGTGGGGTGGGGGGAGGGGGGAGGGACAGCATTAGGAGATATACCTAATGCTAAATGACGAGTTAATGGGTGCAGGAAATCAACATGGCACATGGATACATATGTAACAAACCTGCACATTGTGCACATGTACCCTAAAACCTAAAGTATAATAAAAAAAACCAAAAAAAACACAATAATTTAAGTGCCAAAGGAGACTAAGAACATAAAATATCTCAGAAGAATCCTCAGTTTATGTCTGCTACTTCTACAGAACCCTTTTTTTTTTTTTTTTTGGTAAGAATCAACGTTAATTTTTGAAATATATTTTTTTGTAATGAAAATCAGGAAAACTTTAACAATGGCTCACATGTTAGTAAATATCAGAGTAGTCATTTTTCAGAGAACTTTTACAAATATAACAAATGTGGGAAAGCCTTTCACCAGTCCTCAAAATTATTACCAGAGTATTGATATTCAACAGATGTCTTACAAATGTAACAAATGTGGTAAAACTTAACTTTTTTTAACTTTTAATTTTTATGGGTACATAGTAGGTGTATACTTGTAGGATACATGAGATGTTTTTGTACAGGTGTGCAATGTGTAATAATCACATTATGGAAAATTGGGTATCCATCCCCTCAAGTGTTTATCCTTGGTGTTACAAGCAATCCAATTATACTCTAAGTTATTTAAAAATGTAAAATTACATTATTATTGACTATCGTACCCCTGTTGTGATATCAAACACTAGGTTTTATTCATTCTTTCTAAGTACTTTTTTTGTACCCATTAACCATCCCCACCTTGCCCCTGGCCCTCACTACCCTTGCCAGTCTCTGGTAACCATCCTTCTATTGTCTATCTCCATGAGTTCAATTGTTTTGATGTTTAGATCTCACAAAGAAATGAGAATATATGATGTTTGTAGAAAAAAAAAAGAAAATATAATGCTCATTGAAAGACCCAGATACCATAGGTTACATATTGTATGATTCCATATACATTAAATACCTAGCTAGGTAAAGCCATAGAGACAG
Organism: Hylobates moloch; assembly: GCF_009828535.3. NCBI lineage: Eukaryota > Metazoa > Chordata > Mammalia > Primates > Hylobatidae > Hylobates > Hylobates moloch. The sequence continues at coordinate 123,952,170 of NW_026652276.1, read as the reverse complement.
AAAGCAGATTAGAGGTTGCCAGGGGCTGGGGGACAGAGGAGAAAGGGAGAGTGACTGCCTAATGGATACAGGGTTTTATCTGGGGCTGATGAAATGTTTTGGAACTAGAGGTGACACTTGCGCAACATTGTGAATATACTAAATGCCACTGGTTTGTACACTTTAAATTGGCTAATTTTATGATAGGTAAATTTTACCTCAATTTTTTAAAAAAGAAGGCAGCCAGAGTAAGACAGGGCACCCCGATGTCCAGAGTGGAGTTGGCTGTAGGTGAGCAGGTGAGGGGATAAAATTATGGGGGACATGGGACCTCTTCCTAGGGTATTTGGTATCTATGTGGAGGTAGCAGGTAGTTGTGAGTGAGCAGGATGTGAAAGGCTCTGTAGTGGAAGACCCCAGTGCCAACTTCACAAGAAAAGCACATCCAAAAGGACAGGGTGGACATTCGTCTAGGCTGATTGGCACGTTCGGTGAGCCCTGCTCTGTAACATGTAGGACTGGGAGCCTGTTGGAAATGTAGAATCTCAAGCCCTGTTCCAGACTCCCTGGATTAGAATCAGGTGTGATAATATCATCACGTGATCTTTAGGCACGTTAAAGTTTGAAAAATGTTGTAGAGAAAACAAAGCCCCAAATGTTTCATTGAACTTGACTAATCCATAACAAAGTTCCTTGGGAATGAGGCAGAGAGGGAGTGAGTATTTCCTGGTTGAACGACAGAGAAACTGTTCCCAGATACAAGTCTGCCCAATATTTGCCTTTCATGGTAGCATTTATTTCAGGAGCTGAAACACCAAAATGAACACATTGAAAACTTAAAGGTATGTGGCCGGGCGCAGTGGCTCAAGCCTGTAATCCCAGCACTTTGGGAGGCTGAGGCAGGTGGATCACAAGGTCATGAGATCGAGACCATCCTGGCTAACATGGTGAAACCCTGTCTCTACTAAAGAATACAAAAAATTAGCCAGGCGTGGTGGCAGGCCCCTGTAGTCCTAGCTACTTGGGAGGCTGAGGAAGGAGAATGGTATGAACCTGGGAGGTGGAGCTTGCAGTGAGCCGAGATCACGCCACTGCACTCCAGCCTGTGAGACAGAGCAAGACTCCATCTCAAAAAAAAGCCTAAAGGTATGTATGTCAAGTTTTACAATGCTTGAAAATTGGGAAATAAAGAAAAGTTGAAAAAAAAAAACATGTCAATCATAATCCCATCTACAGGAGATAACCAGTATTAACATCCTGCTTTTGCAGACATCCTACACAGCCTAAGGATTGGCTGAAGATGTTCCCCTGAGAGCCTTCTCCTCTAAGTGCGGTCATGTGCCCCAAGAGAAACTGAGGGACTTCCAAAAAGATGCTCTCTCTACATTGCATCTTTGCCACCAGTCTCCTGTCTCTCTCTCTAGACCAGCTGCTTGGAAGGAGCAAGCTGCCCACAGTATGTTCAGTCACATGGAGAGACACTTCTCTGTATTGGAGCCAACGTTTATGGAGAAAGAAGAGCTCAGCCTGGGTCATGTTCCCACTGGATCACTGCACTAGCATGGTACTTTAGGCTCTAGTTATGTGGGTGGAGCAGGGATGGGCACAGTGGGATTGCTTTAGAATTCTACTGCAAGACTAAAACATAGATAGTTCAAGGAAATATTGAGGGATTTATGTAAAGTAAACTAGGTTTAGTTAAAATTGACTTATTTTGGACACATGAATCTGTTTAGTTTCTAAGAAAAGATGATGAGAATGTAGGATTATCCTTGTCACATTCAGAGTAATAAGAAAGATACTAACACTAACTTTAAGAATTTGGAACCAGTTTTCACTAAAATATTCTTATATTTGAAATGCCTAAAAAGTTGTTTTGTAACTTTTTATTTTGAAATAATTATAGATTCCCAGGAAGTTGCAAAAATGGGAAAGAGAGGTCGTGTGCACCTGTTACTCAGTTGTTCCCAATGGATACATCTGATGTGGTTTGGATGTTTGTCCTTTCCAAATCTCATGTTGAAATGTGACTCCCAATGTTGGAGGTGGGGCATAGTGGGAGGTGACTGAATCATGGGGATCAATCTCTTGTGAATGGCTTAGCACTATTCCCTTGGTAATAAGTGAGTTCTTGCTCAAGTAGTTCATGTGAGATCTGGTTGCTTAAAAGAGTCCAGGATCTCCCCCTTCTCTCTCTCTTGCTCCATTTTGCCACGTGTCACTGGCTCCTCATCACCTTCTGGCATGATTGTGAATTTCCTGAGGCATCACTAAAGAGCACATGTTGGCACCATTCTTTACAGCCTGCAGAGCCATGAGCCAAAATAGTTTTTTTTCCTTATAAATTGCCCAGCCTCTGGTATGCCTTTAGAGCAGTGGTCCCCAACATTTTTGGGACCAGGGATTGGTTTCATGGAAGACAAGTTTTCCATGGACTTGGGGTGGGGGGGCATTAGATTTTCATAAGGAATGTGCAGCCTCAATCCCTCGCATGTGTGGTTCACAATAGGATTTGTGCTCCTATGAGAATCTAATGCTGCTCCTGATCTGACAAGAGGTGGAACTCAGTCAGTAATGCTCACTTATCTGCTGCTCACCTCCTGCTGTGTGGCCTGATTCCTAACAGGCCATGGACCAGTACTGGTCCATGGCCCCAGGGTTGGAGACCCCTGCTTTAGAGCAACATAAATGGACTAACACAGAGAACAGGTACTAATAATTGGGGCATTGCTATAAAGATACCTGAAAGTGTGGAAGCAGCTTTGGAACTGGGTAACACGCAGAGACTGGAAGAGTCTGGAGGACTCAGAAGAAGACAGGAAGATGAGGGAAAATTTGGAAGTTCTTGAAGACTGGTTAAATGGTTCTGACCAAAATCATAGAAATGTGGACAGTGAAGGCCAGGCTGATGAGGTCTCAGATGGAAATGAGGAAGTTATTGGAAACTAGAGTAAAGATCACCTATTTTATGCCCTAGCAAAGAACTTGGCTGCATTGTGTCCAAGCCCTAGGGATCTGTGGAAGCTTGAAGTTAAGAGTGATGACCTAGAGTATCTGATGGAAGAAATTTCTAAGCAGCAAAACATTTGAGATGTGATATGGCTGCTTCTAACTGCCTACAACTAGATACAGAAGAAAATTAGTGAAAGTAAAAATTTGAGTGTAAAAATTTGAAAAATTTGCAGCCTGGCCCTGTGGTAGAGAAAGTATCCAAGCAGGCTAATTAAAAGGGAACCAAGTGCTGATATCCAAGACAATAGAAAAAAGGCCTTGAAGGCATTTCAGAAGTCTTCAGCACAGCCCCTCCTATCACAGGCCTAGAGGCCTAGGAGGAAAGAATGGTTTCAGAGGCCAGGTCCAGGATACTGCTGTCTGCTTACGTAACCTCAGGACACTACTCCCTGCATTCCAGCCACTTCAGCTCTAGCCTTTGGTCAAAGTGGCCCAAGCACAGCTTGGGTTGCTGCTCTGGAGGGTACAAACTATAAACTTTGGTGGCTTCAACATGGTGTTAAGCAGGTGTAAAGAATGGAAGTCATCTTTCATTTCATCACCCTGAGGTGCTGTCCTCAGGGTGTTTGTAAATGTATGGTGGCTCTGTGGCTGTGGGTGGCAGCGTCTCTGTCAGTGAGGTGTGCTTTAGCACCTGGAGGCAGCAGGCAGCAGCAGTGGCAGATGCAGGCAGGAGAGCCTATCCTCAGGGCATTTGTAAATGCGCTGTGGCCCCAGTGCTGAAGGTAGTGGGGCTGCTGCTAGTGGCATGCACTTCTACCCCCGTGGCATCATCCAACAGCAATGGTAGCTGCAGGTGGAGGATGTCAGTGGAGTTCTAGGGATGTGGAGATGCAGAGGCTTTTGGCCCCAGGGCCAGATTCAGTATGATGGGGGCCGGGCTTCCAAAATAGTCCTGCACTGTAGCTGCTTAGGACTCAGGGGGAGTATGGGACCTGGTGTGAGCTCCATCTCTGGAGCAACATCACCACACAGCCTCTAGGCAGCTCTCTATATCAGTCTCAGGACACACAAGGGTCCAGGGCCTTTCCGATGGTTAGGATTGGAGGAGTCTGTGATGGGAATGTGGACAATTGGGAGTCTCTCTTTACCCTTTTCCCACACTGGGAAGCCTCTCTGGGCTCCCAGGTGATCCTGCCTGAGCAGGCTGCCTTGCTTCCATTTACTTCCTTGCTTTAGGTGTTTCCTGTCACTTCTATGTTGAATTCCAGTATTCTCTATTTGATGATCCATTTGAAGTGTGATTATCTACTTGCTATTTTTGTTCTTCTTTGTGGAGGAGGTGAATGTCAGGTGTCTCTACTCAGCCATCTTGAAGCTTCTGACATTTTATATTTAAAACTATGATCCATTTGAGTTAATTTTACAAAAACTATAAGGTTTAAATCAAAGTAATTTTTTTTGGCTATGGCTGTCTAAATGTTCCAGTGCCATTGTTGAAAAGGCTATTTTCCCCTCTACTTAGATTCTTGCTCTTTTCTAAAAATTCAGCTGGATGTATTTGTGAGCATATTTCTGGGTTCTTTATTCTGTCCACTGATCTATGTGTCTATACCTCTGCAACACTACACTGTCTCGATTACTTTAGCCATACAATAAGTCTTAGCATCAGGTAGAGTGATCTTTACATGTTTTCTTGCTTTGAAAAAAACTTTTTAAGCTAGTTCGTTTCCCCTTACATATAAATTTTAGAATAAGCTGGTCAATATATGTAAAATATGTTACTGGGATTTTGGTAAAATTATATTAAGCCTATATATCAATTCAGGGATAATTGAAGACTACTATATTGAGTCTTCCAATCCATAAACATGACATATCTTGCAGTTTACTGAGAACTTCTTTGATTTATTTCATCAGCATATTGTAGCTTTTTGTGTACAAGCCCTGTGAATGCTTTACTAGAATTATTGCTTAGTATTTCATTTTTAAGTGATTGCAAAGGGTATTGATTTTTTTATTTTGGTTCTAACATGCTAATTATTAGTATATAGAAATATATTTAATATTTGTATCTTCATTTTGTGTCCTGAGACATTAGTGAACTCTCTTGTTAGTCTAGGATTTAAAAAAAAAATTCTTCATGATATTCTACATACTACCTTTTCTTGCCTGTCTGGCTAGATTTTCATTACTATGTTAAATAAGAGTGCTGGGAGAAGACATTATTGCTTTATTCCCAATTAGGGGAAAAACGTTAAGTCTATCACCATTATGTATGATATTACCTATAGGATTTGTTTTTCCTTGGGTAGATGTTCTTTATCAAGTACAGAAATTTCCTCTCTGTTCCTAGTTCTCTGAATGTCTTTATCATAAATTGGTGTTAAATTTTGTCAAGTGTTTTTCTGAATTTTTTGATATTATCATATGATTTTTCTTCTTTAGAGTGTTCATATGGGGAATTGCATTGATTGAATTTCAAATACTGAATTAGCATTGTATCCCTGGAATAAAACTTAGTTGGTCATGCTATATAATTATTTTTATATATTGCTGAGTTTAATTTGTTAATAATTTATTAAGAACATTTAATAGTTATAGGGATATTCAAATTATCTTCTTCATATTGAGTAATTTTTGTAGTTTGTGCCATTCAAAGATTGGTCTGTTTTATCTAAGTTGTCAAATTTTTGAGTGTTCTTTTTTCAAGTATTCTTTTATTATTCTTTTGATGTCTAGTGAGTGTGTAGTGATATTCCCTGTTTCAGTTTCAATATTAGTTGTATATGTCTTCTCTGGGTTTTTTTTTTTTTGTCAGTCTTGATAGAAGTTTGTTAATTTTATTGGTCTTTTTTAAAAACTAGCTTTTTGTCACATTGATTTTTTCTGTTGCTTTTCTGATCGTAATTTCACTAATATCTGTGCTTTTTAAAAGTATTTCCTTCACTGTGTTTCTTTGGGTTCATTTTTCTTTTATTCTAGTTTCTTGAAGTGGGAGCTTGGATTATGTAGTTGAGATTTTTCTTCCTTTTTAATGTAAGGATTCAATGCTATAAATTTCTCTTTTGGCACTGTTTTATCTGTGTCTCGCAAATTTTAATTCAGTTCTAAGTATTTAAAAAAATTTCCCTGAAACTTCCTTTTTGAGTCATGGATTAGTTGTTTAATTTATCGGGGTGTGGAGATTTTCCAGTTATCTTTCTGTTATTGATTACCAATATGATTCCACTGTGATCACAGAACTTACTGTGTATAATTTTAATTCTTTTTTGGTGAGGTTTGTTTATGGCTCAAGATATGGTATATCTTGGTAAATGTGTAAAAAATAATGTGCATTCTGCTGTAGTGGGGTAGAGTGTTCTAGAAATGCAAATTAGATCCTTTTGGTTGATGGTGTTGTTGAGTACTTCTATATTTATGATGACTAATTTTATGTGCAAACCCGGAGGGTATTTTTTGATGAAATTAACATTTAAGTTGGTGAACTTTGAGTAAAGCAGACTGTCTTCCCTAGTGCAGGTGGGCCTTATCCAATCAGTTGAAGGCCTGCATAGAACAAAAAGACTAGCCTCATCAACCAAGAAATAATTCTCTGGGGGTGGTTCCAAGATGGCCGAATAGGAACAGCTCCAGTTTACAGCTCCCAGTGTGAGCGATGCAAAAGATGGGTGATTTCTGCATTTCCAACTGAGGCACTGGGTTCATCTCACTGGGGCTTGTTGGACAGTGGGAGCAGCATAGTGGGTGCAGCCCACCGAGCGAGAGCTGAAGCAGGGTGAGGCATCACCTCACCCGGGAAGCACAAGGGGGCAGGGATTCCCTTTCCTAGCCAAGGGAAGTGGTGACAGATGGCACCTGGAAAATTGGGTCACTCCCACCCTAATACTGTGCTTTTCCAAAGGTCTTAGCAAATGGCACACCAGGAGATTATATCCCATGCCTGGCTCAGAGGGTCCCATGCCCATGGAGCCTCACTCATTGCTAGCACAGCAGTCTGAGATTGATCTGCAAGGCAGCAGTGAGGCTGGGGGAGGGGCGCCGGCCATTGCTGAGGCTTGAGTAGGTAAACAAAGCAGCCAGGAAGCTCTAACTGGGTGGAGCCCACTGCAGCTCAAGGAGGCCTGCCTGCCCCTGTAGACTCCACCTCTGGGGGCAGGGCATAGCTGAACAAAAGGCAGCAGAAACCTCTGCAGACTTAAATGTCCCTGTCTGACAGCTTTGAAGTGAGTAGTGGTTCTCCCAGCATGCAGTTTGAGATATGAGAAAGGAAAGACTGCCTCCTCAAGTGGGTCCCTGACCCCCAAGTAGCCTAACTGGGAGGCACCCCCCACCTAGGGGCAGACTGACACCTCACATGGCCAGTACCCCTTTGAGATGAAGCATCCAGAGGAATGATTAGGCAGCAACATTTGCTGTTCAGCAATATTCGCTGTTCTGCAGCCTCTGCTGCAGATACCCAGGCAAACAGGGTCTGGAGTGGACCTCCAGCAAACTCCTACAGACCTGCAGCTGAGGGTCCTGATTGTTAGAAGGAAAACTAACAAACAGAAAGGACATCCACACCAAAACCCCATCTGTATGTCACCATCATCAAAGACCAAAAGTAGATAAAACCACAAAGATGGGGAAAAAACAGAGCAGAAAAGCTGAATATCCTAAAAATCAGAGCTCCTCTCCTCCTCCAAAGAAATGTAGCTCCTCGCCAGCAACAGAACAAAGCTAGATGGAGAATGACTTTGATGAGTTGAGAGAAGAAGGTTTCAGATGATCAAACTTCTCCGAGCTAAAGGAGGAAGTTCAAACCCATTGCAAAGAAGTTAAAAACATTGAAAAACGATTAGATGAATGGCTAACCAGAATAACCAGTGTAGAGAAGTCCTTAAATGACCTGATGGAGCTGAAACACATGGCATGAGAACTACATGACAAATGCACAAGCTTCACTAGCCAATTCGATCAACTGGAAGAAAGGGTATCAGTGATGGAAGATCAAATGAATGAAGTGAAGTGAGAAGAGAAGTTTAGAGAAAAAAGAGTAAAAAGAAATGAACAAAGCCTCCAAGAAATATGGGGCTATGTGAAAAGACCAAATCTATGTCTGATTGGTGTACCTGAAAGTGACAGAGAGAATGGAACCAAGTTGGAAAACACTCTGCAGGATATTATCCAGGAGAACTTCCCCAACCTAGCCAGGCAGGCCAACATTCAAATTCAGGAAATACAGAGAACACCACAAAGATACTCCTCGAGGAGAGGAACTCCAAGACACATAATTGTCAGATTCACCAAAGTTGAAATGAAGGAAAAAATGTTAAGGGCAGTCAGAGAGAAAGGTCAGGTTACCCATAAAGGGAAGCCCATCAGACTAACAGCTGATTTCTTGGCAGAAACTCTACAAGCCAGAAGAGAGTGGGGGCCAATATTCAACATTCTTAAAGAAAAGAATTTTCAACCCAGGATTTCATATCCAGCCAAACTAAACTTCATAAGTGAAGGAGAAATAAAATCCTTTAGAGACAAGCAAATGCTGAGAGATTTTGTCACCACCAGGCCTGCCCTACAAGAGTTCCTGAAGGAAGCACTAAACATGGAAAGGAACAACTGGTACCAACCACTGCAAAAACACGCCAAATTGTAAAGACCATCGAGGCTAGGAAGAAACTGCATCAACTAACGAGCAAAATAACCAACTAACATCATAATGACAGGATCAGATTCACACATAACAATATTAACCTTAAATGTAAATGGGCTAAATGCTCCAATTAAAAGACACAGACTGGCAAATTGGACAAAGAGTCAAGACCCATCAGTGTGCTATATTCAGGAGACCCATCTCATGTGCAGAGACACATATAGGCTCAAAATAAAGGGATGGAGGAAGATCTACCAAGCAAATGGAAAACAAAAAAAGACAGGGGTTGCAATCCTAGTCTCTGATAAAACAGACTTTAAACCAACAAAGATTAAAAGAGACAAAGAAGGCCACTACATAATGGTAAAGGGATCAATTCAACAAGAAGAGCTAACTATCCTAAACATATATGCACCCAATACAAGAGCACCCAGATTCATAAAGCAAGTCCTTAGAGACCTATGAAGAGACTTAGACTCCCACACAATAATGATGGGAGACTTTAATACCCCACTGTCAACATTAGACAGATCAATGAGACAGAAAGTTAACAAGGATATCCAGGAATTGAACTCAGCTCTGCATCAAGCAGACCTAATAGACATCTACAGAACTCTCCACCCCAAATCAACAGAATATACATTCTTTTCAGCACCACACTGCACTTATTCCAAAATTGACCACATAGTTGGAAGTAAAGCACTCCTCAGCAAATGTAAAAGAACAGAAATTATAACAAACTGTCTCTCAGACCACAGTGCAATCAAACTAGAACTCAGGATTAAGAAACTCACTCAAAACCACTCAACCACATGGAAACTGAACAACCTGCTCCTGAATGACTACTGGGTACATATCGAAATAAAGGCAGAAATAAAGATGCTCTTTGAAACCAACGAGAACAAAGACACGATATACCAGAATCTCTGGGACACATTTAAAGCAGTGTGTAGCGGGAACTTTATAGCACTAAATGTCCACAAGAGAAAGCAGGAAAGATCTAAAATTGACACCCTAACATCACAATTAAAAGAACTAGAGAAGCAAGAGCAAATACATTCAAAAGCTAGCAGAAGACAAGAAATAACTAAGATCAGAGCAGAACTGAAGGAGATAGAGACACAAAAAACCCTTCAAAAAATCAATGAATCCAGGAGCTGATTTTTTGAAAAGATCGACAAAACTGATGGACCACTAGCAAGACTAATAAAGAAGAAAATAGAGAAGAATCAAATAGACTCAATAAAAAACTATAAAGGGGATATCACCACCGATCCCACAGAAATACAAACTACCATCAGAGAATACTATAAACACCTCTACGCAAATAAACTAGAAAATCTAGAAGAAATGGATAAATTCCTGGACACATACACCATCCCAAGACTAAACCAGGAAGAAGTTGAATCCCTGAATAGAACAGTAACAGGCTCTGAAATTGAGGCAATAATTAATAGCTTACCAACCAAAAAAAGTTCCAGGACCAGACGGATTCACAGCCAAATTCTACCAGAGGTACAAGGAAGAGCTGGTACCATTCCTTCTGAAACTATTCCAATCAATAGAAAAAAAGGGAATCCTCCCTAAATTATTTTAGGAGGCCAGCATCATCCTGATACCAAAGCCTGATAGAGACACAACAAAAAAAAGAGAATTTTAGACCAATAACCCTGATGAACATCAATGCAAAAATCCTCAATAAAATACTGGCAAACCGAATCCAGCAGCACATCAAAAAGCTTATCCACCATGATCCAGTGGGCTTCATCCCTGGGATGCAAGACTGGTTCAACATATGTGAATCAATAAATCTAATCCAGCATATAAACAGAACAAAAGACAAAAACCACAAGATTATCTCAATAGATGCAGAAAAGGCCTTTGACAAAATTCAGCAGCCCTTCATGCTAAAAACTCTCAATAAATTAGGTATTGATGGGATGTATCTCAAAATAATAAGAGCTATTTATGACAAACCCACAGCCAATATCATACTGAATGGGCAAAAACTGGAAGCATTCCCTTTGAAAACTGGCACAAGACAGGGATGCCCTCTCTCACCACTCCTATTCAACATAGTGTTGGAAGTTCTGGCCAGGGCAATCAGGCAGGAGAAAGAAATAAAGGGTATTCAATTAGGAAAAGAGGAAGTCAAGTAGTCCCTGTTTGCAGATTACATGATTGTATATTTAGAAAACTCCATCATCTCAGCCCCAAATCTCCTTAAGCTGATAAGCAACTTCAGCAAAGTGTCAGGATACAAAATCAATGTGCAAAAATCACAAGCATTCTTATACACCAATAACAGACAAACAGAGAGCCAAATCATGAGTGAACTCCCATTCACAATTGCTTCAAAGAGAATAAAATACCTGGGAATCCAACTTACAAGAGATGTGAAGGACCTCTTCAAGGAGAACTACAAACCCCTGCTCAACGAAATAAAAGAGGACACAAACAAATGGAAGAACATTCCATGCTCATGAGTAGGAAGAATCAATATCGTGAAAATGGCCATACTGCCCAAGGTAATTTACAGATTCAAAGCCATCCCCATCAAGCTACCAATGACTTTTTCCACAGAATTGGAAAACACTACTTTAAAGTTCATATGGAACCAAAAAAGGGCCCCCATTGCTGAGACAATCCTAAGCCAAAAGAACAAAGCTGGAGGCATCACACTACCTGACTTCAAACTATACTACAAGGCTACAGTAACCAAAACAGCATGGTACTGGTACCAAAACAGAGATATAGACCAATGGAACAGAACAGAGCCCTCAGAAAGAATACCACACATCTACAACCATCTGATCTTTGACAAACCTGACAAAAATAAGAAATGGGGAAATGATTCCCTATTTAATAAACAGTGCTGGGAAAACTGGCTAGCCATATGTAGAAAGCTGAAACTGGATCCCTTCCTTACACCTTATACAAAAATTAATTCACGATGGATTAAAGACTTACATGTTAGACCTAAAACCATAAAAAACCCTAGAAGAAAACCTAGGCAATACCATTCAGGACATAGGCATGGGCAAGGACTTCATATCTAAAACACCAAAAGCAATGGCAACAAAAGCTAAAATTCACAAATGGGATCTAATTAAACTAAAGAGCTTCTGCACAGCAAAAGAAACTACCATCAGAGTGAACAGGCAACCCACAGAGTGGGAGAAAATTTTTGCAATCTACTCATCTGACAAAGGACTAATATCCAGAATCTACAAAGAACTCAAACAAATTTACAAGAAAAAAACAACCCCATCAACAAGTGGGTGAAGGATATGAACAGACACTTGTCAAAAGAAGACATTTATGCAGCCAACAGACACATGAAAAAATGCTCATCATCACTGGCCATCAGAGAAATGCAAATCAAAACCACAATGAGATACCATCTCACACCAGTTAGAATGGTGATCATTAAAAAGTCAGGAAACAACAGGTGCTGGAGAGGATGTGGAGAAATAGGAATACTTTTACACTGTTGGTGGGACTGTAAACTAGTTCAACCATTGTGGAAGACAGTGTGGTGATTCCTCAAGGAGCTAGAACTAGAAATACCATTTGACCCAGCCATCCCATTACTGGGTATATACTCAAAGGATTATAAATCATGCTGCTATAAAGACACATGCACATGTATGTTTACTGCAGCACTATTCACTATAGCAAAGACTTGGAACCAACCCAAATGTCCATCAATGACAGACTGGATTAAAAAAATGTGGTACATATACACCATGAAATACTATGCAGCCATAAAAAAGGATGAGTTCATGTCCTTTGTAGGGATATGGATGAAGCTGGAAACCATCATTCTCAGCAAACTGTTGTAAGGACAAAAAACCAAACACCGCATAGGTGGGAATTGAACAGTGAGGACACTTGGACACGGGAAGGGGAACATCATACACTGGGGCCTGTCATGGGGTGGGGGGAGGGGAAGGGATAGCATTGGGAGATATACTTAATGTAAATGATGAGTTAATGGGTGCAGCACACCAACATGGTGCATGTATACATACGTAACAAACCTGCACATTGTGCACATGTACCCTAGAACTTAAAGTATAATTAAAAAATATATATAGTATAAAAAAATAAAAAAATTAAAAAAAAGAAATAATTCTCTGTATGACTGCTTTTACATTTTATCTGTGCCATTATCTCCCCTTTTTATCCAGCCTACCAGCGCACACAACAGATTTTGGATTTGCCAGCCTCCATAATTGATTGAGTCAATTCCTTTTAATAAATTTCTTTACAGACACACATACACATACACACACACACACACTCACACACGCACATTTTATTGGTTCTTTTTCTCTGGAGAATGCTGAATAATACAATGTTCTTCCTGATTTTCTGTCTAGGTATTCTGTCAATTATTGAGAGAATAGTGTGGAAGCCTCCAGTTATAATTGTAGATTTTTCCATTTCTCCTTTTTTAGTTCTATCATTCTTTCTTCATGTATTTTGCAGCTATGTTTTTTGGTGCATACACATTTGGTGCAAACGCTATTGCATTTTAGGGGACTGGCCCATTTTAATTATGTAATCTGTCTCTGTATCCCTGGGAATTTCATTTGCTCTGGAATTTATCTTATCTGGTTTTAATATTGCTACCCTAACTTTCTTTCAATTAATTTTGGCATGGTGTGTCTTTACAATCCTTTTCCTTTAGACCTACCTCTATTGTATTTAAAGTGAATTTTTTCTAAACAGCATATCTTTTGGTTTTTTTTCTTCACTCTACCAACGTCTGTTTTTAAAAAATATTGTATTAGACCATTTATATTCAATATAATTATTGATATGTTAATGCTTAAGTGTGTAATTTTATTTTTTGTTTTTCTATTTGTTCTGTTTTTATCTTTTCTGCCTTCTTGTGGGTTACTTGAACATTTTTAGAATTCTATTTATATATATTTGTGTGAGATATAGAAACTTTATCTCTTTTTAAGTTTCTTTTCTCTCCTTCCTGTATAATTATCTTTAATATTTCCTCTACATTCATGGACAGCCACTTAAGAAAATTTTATAATTTTTGTTTCAAGTGTCAAATATAATTTAGAACACTCAAGAATGGAAGAAAATTCATTATAGATGCCATTATTGTTTTTCTTTCTACTGTCCTCACTTTCCAAAATTATGTCTTTTATACTTTTTGTTTATAGAACTTCCTATAGTCATTCTTTCAGGGTGGGCCTATCTCTTACATTTCTTTCACTTGCAAATGTCTTCTCTCTAATTTCTGAAATGTATTTTCACTGGATATTGGATTCTATCTTAACAGTTCTTTTCTTGTAGTGCTTGAAAAATATTATCCCACTTGCTTTTGACTTCCATGGTTTCTGACAAGAAATTTGCTGCCATTTGAATATTTTTCTCTTCTATAAATAAGGAGTCATTTCTCTCCTGCTGCTTTTGTGATTTTTTTTCCTGTCTTCAGTTTTTAGCAGTTGGTTTATGATGTCAGTTGGCATTGTTTTGGAGGGGTTTATGATGTTTTCAGTTTGCTCAGTTTCTTAAATCTGAAGGTTTATTATATCTTTTGCCAAATTTAGGGAATTACAGTCATTATTTCTTTCAGAACTTTTTAGCCCTCCTCTCTTTCTTCTCTTTTCCTTGGACTCGGATGACACAAATGTAAGATGTTTTGTTATAGTCACACAAGTCTCAGGAGCTCTGTTCGTTTCTCTTCAGTCTATTTTCTCTCTTTTGTTCAGACTGGATATTTTCTATTGTTATGCACTGAGGTTTTTTATTTTGGTTACTGAGTTTTTCAGATTTAACATTTCCCTTTAGTTGTTCTTTAAGTTTCCTATTCTTTGCTCAGGCTTCCTATATTTCCATTTGTTTCAAGTGCATATGTTATTGCCTGTTGAAGTATTTTTATGATAGCTGCTTTGATTTTTTTTGGTACAAAAGTGAATGCTTTTTTAGAATTAGAAAATAAATCAAAACAAATTTCTGGAGTCTTGGAGATTCAGTGCTTTTCTTCTGAGAGCTCCTTAGGCAGTTTACCGGAAATACTTATTTAGAAATGCTACCTGAAAGCAACCTGTCTTCTCTTCCTCCCCTAGAAGCTCTACAAAAGCAGCAGCCAACAGTGCTTGTGCAAATGGAGATCCTGGAGCTATGATGTTAGCTGCTTGGTAAACACACTTCTGCCTGTTGGAGATAAACTAATCTCTAATTTCAGTTTATGGGTAAAGAGGAAGGAAAGAAAACATAAAGGGAAAAGAGCCAGGGAAAGTGGGATTGGTGGTTTCTATCTGATCTTTTGTTAGTACTATTTTCTCTAGCTTCTCCTACCTCATCACTTAAGTTCTCTCTCTTTTTTTGAGCTCGTACTCCATTTAATTTGAAGTAAAAAAAAATGTATGTGATTTACAAAATGATGTACAAATGAAAATGGGTACTGGTACCACTCATAAACGTATTAGTACTAGTGGTAGTAATAGAAGTAGTGATTGTAGTAGAGGTGAAAAGAGTGATAGTAGCAATAATGTTAGTTACAACAGTAGTTATAGTAGCAATAGTAGCAGTAAGAGTATTAGGAGTAGTAGCAAGAGTAATTGTGGTATTAATAGTACTAGCAATTGTATTAGTAACAATAGTAATAGTAGTGATAATAATATGGTGGCAATAGTAGACATAGTAGCAAGAGTAGTACAGGTAAAAATAATAGTGATAGTAGTAATAACAATAGTGCTAGGAGTAATAGTAGTTTATGTAGTAATAGCAGTAATAGTAGAAAGAACTGTAGTAGTGATTTTAATAGTGGCATGAATAGTAGTAGTAATGGTGGTAACCATAGTCACAATAAAGGCATAGGTAACAGTAGTTACACCTTAAAATTTCTTTCTTTTTTTTTTTTTTTTTTGACACAGGTCTTGCTCTGTCACCAGGCTGGAATGCATTATCATAGTTCACTGCAGCCTTTACTCCTGTGCTCAAGCGATCTTCCCATCTCAGCCTCCCAAGCAGCTAGGACTACAGGCATGCGTGCCACCACACCTAGCTAATTAAAAAAAATTTTTTTTTTTGTAGAGATGGAGGTCTCACTATGTTACCTAGGCTGGTCTTGAACTCCTGGATTCAAGCACTCCTCCCACCTTGGCCTCCCGAAGTGTTGAGAACATAGGTGTGAGCCACTACACCTGGCCTGCTTAAAATTCTTATCAAATAATTCCAGCATCTGTGTCATCTTGATATTGGTATGTGTTTGTTAGAGTAGGTGGTTAGGCAGACATGAGCAGGGCAAGAGATGCACCCCCCTCCTCCAAAACCCGAAGAAATGTCAGATGACCATCAGGTGGTGGTCAGGTGGCTGTCAGCACCAGGGAAAGGCAGTTTCCCAATAGACAGAAAATACCTGGAGCTGGTGATCAGCAACTTCCGGATACAATCTCAGGAATTGGGTGACGGGGCTCATGCATGTGCACTAAGAGGCAAAATGGCGTACTTTAACTGGTGTATGACCTTCCTCTGGCAAGGCCTGACTGGTAAGGGAAAAAACCACAAGTAAACATGTGCACAAATTCAGTAAACACACTGCACATGCGGCACCTCCGAAGTGCTGGCAGGCCACTGTACATGTGGACAGCCCACCGCATGGGAAGAATCAGGGGAGAAGAAACGCAAATCCCGGAACCATGCCAATGTATAAAAGCCCAAGTCAAGGGTCTGGTGTGCCCTTGATTTCGCAAGTCTCCTGCTTGGCCCTCTTCCAAGTATACCTTCCTTTCTTTCATTCTTGCTCTAAAACTTTAATAAACTCTCACTCCTGCTGTAAAACTTGCCTTAGTCTCCTCCTCTGCCTTAAACCTACTTCTGGCCCTCGGCTGAATTCTTTCCCCTGAGGAAGCGAGGATGGAGCTGCTGCAGGCCTGTATGGATTGCCCACTGATAACATGTTCATTGTCTATCTTCATTCCAGTTGAGATTTTCAGGTTCTCATGATGATAAATAATTTTAGATTGAATCCTGAGCATTATGGGTATTAGGAGACTCTTCATCTTATTTAAATCTTCTATTTTAGCACATCTCCTCTGATACTACACTGGTTGGAAAAGTGGGGCACTGTTTCTCTCTGGCAGTTGAGGTACAAGTCTGGGTTTCAAGTTGTCCTCCATCTGCACCCCGAAGGTACAGGACCTCCTCATGCCTGCTGGCAGGGGTGGAGCCAGGCTCCCTTTGAGGCCTCTGTTGACACAGCAGGACTGGAAAGGGGAAGGGCACCTCTTTGCTGCTTCCCACATAGTCCCCCACATACAGCTTGTCAGGGCCTTGTGGCCAATGGGTGGTGACCTCCTGTGACATCACCTTAGCAGGAAGTGGAGGGACCTTCACTACTGCAGCATGAGGATGAAGGTCCCAGCTCTATACTTGGTCTTCTCTGATACCACCTCATACGGAAGTAAGGGTGCCTCATTCCAGCCTCGAGGGAGTGAAGTCTGGGGTCCCCACGTGGCTTTTGGTGGTGTGCATGGTGGTGTGGCCACAGTGTTAACTGCAGTGTTTGGATGGAGGAGGGTAGTTATTGTATATAAGTTTTCTGTCTTGCTAGGCCCTCTCTTTCCTGGTCCTTTGAACTGGAGAAAACAGGCTTTCCTTGGGGCTTTTTTTTTTTTCTATGCTGATTGTTGTCTTCTTCAGCATCCAGTCCAGAACATATGAGGCAAAAAGAACACAAGAAACACAGTGCCATATCGTTCTTCAAGTCCCGTTGTCTCTAGCTAGTTTGCCTAATTTTATCCAAAATTTCAGAGTCACTTAAAAAAAAATTACATCAAAGGTTTTCAGCCATACCCTCAAAAGGTCACTTTTTAATTCAAAAAGATGTAAATGATTTGGTTCATTACTAAGATCTTCTGTTGAATAATTTATGATCGCCTTTGTTCATTCAAGACAAATTTTCTTTCTTTTTTTTTTTTATTTTGAGATGGAGTCTTGCTCTGTTGCCCAGGCTGGAGTGCAGTGGCGTAAACTCAGCTCACTTCAGGCTCCACCTCTCGGGTTCACACCATTCTCCTGCCTCAGCCTCCCGAGTAGCTGGGACTACAGGCGCCTGCCACCACTCCTGGCTAATTTTTTTGTATTTTTAGTAGAGATGGGGCTTCACCGTGTTAGCCGGAATGGTCTTGATCTCCTGACTTCGTGATCCGCCCGCCTCGCCCTCCCAAAGTTCTGGGATTACAGGCATGAACCACAGCACCTGGCCCTCAAGACAAATTTTCTAAGCAGTTACAATGTATACACTGCTATCCCTGAGGACGCTGCCTCTGCTGTAGAGAATGAATTGTATATTAATTCCCACATTCAGTGTTATGACAAGGACATAAAATACTGTCAGAACTGGGAGAAGAAAGTGGTGAAAATCCCTGTCCACATGACAACAAAAGGAGATGCAGTTGTGAGCACTGATAAAAAACTTTAGTATTAAATGAAGAGGAGAAAATGTGCTCCTAACTAAAGTGACACCATAAGCAAAAACATGGAGGCTGTAGAGGTATGATAGATTTGACAAACACAGATGCACTCAGGGTGACCAGAGGTAGGTGAGCAGTAGAGTATAATAGATGAAGACACAATGGAGGACCAGATTGTGTCTTCGTCTATTACACTGACCTGGACTTGAAGGCCAGGCAATGTGTCTGGAATCTGGGCAACAGGGAGCTATAGTGTTTCTCAGTTCTCTGGGCAATTCTTGAAGGTATTTTGCTATTTTTATTCCAACATCATGACTATGGGGATATGACCAGGGAGTAGACAGAGAAAATTATGTTAAAGATAACTAAAGCATTGTCTTTGAGTCATTGCCCAGTTGGTGTGTGGCCAACAGCCAACTTCATTCCAACTCCCTTCCCTTGCCTTCTGGGAAGTTGAAGGTGACCTGCCCATTATAGGATTGGAAGGCAGCAGCGTCTTGGACTTAGGCAGAAAATTGGCTGATTTGTTTGGTCCACAGGTTGGCTATCATTTGAGTTATACGAATGACAAATGCCCCTTTCAGACTCTAGACATAGATGACAAGGGGGATGCTGCTGCTACTGCAGGAGTGATAGTGGTAGAGGATTAGGGTATTAAAGCCCCTATGTGATGGAGTCTCACATATTGCAGGGGCCATGGGGATTCCTTAGCTGGCTCCCTTATCTACAACCTGTGCAGTGCAACACAGTGTCCATAATTCCATTTGACCTTCATGGCAATCTGAAATATAGGTAACATTATTCCCATTTGACAGTTGGGAAAACTGAGGCTCAAAAAAGGCCATAACTTTCTCCACCCCAGATTACTTGGTGGAAGCAGAGAATAAGAATCAGTCAGCTAGAAGCTACCCATGGCCATATACACTTGGTGAAGATTTAGTCCAGACAATTATATGAGTAGGGCGATGGTTTCTCAAAGTTATCTGAAGGTCACCTTATGGTGATAAGGGCAGGTGCTTTGTGAGGAAGCTGGGAGCTGATATGTGAGGCCAGTGTGGGTTGGCTAGAGACAAGCTAGGACAGAGGAATTGGCCAGAGTGAGTGTGAGTGAATATTAGTTTGCTTTTCTGAGTTGAGTGACCTTAGACATTGATGTCCTTTTGGCCTTTGCTACTTATTCTCAAAGTAGAGACAAGGATTCTTGAATTAGGATGGTCTTCAGCCTCCCTCAGTGTGGTGACACACAGAAGACCCTCCTCAGGGGGCTTGTAAATCTAAACTGGAGAAAGAAGATCCCCCAAGCTCTTTCCCTGGGATCTCACACCAAACCATTCTACATTTGAATTCCCGAATCCTTATATACAACCTCGTAGTTGCGAAAATGTGCGACCTTAGTGTTTATTTGGGAGCTTGTATTTCATTGGTTGTGTGTGCGTTTGAGCAGATATTTGAGTAGATTGGCAAACAAATGGCTAATTCTATAATTGCTATTAACCCCAATAGATTTCAAACTATGACTTCAACTGCCTTGGACTGGGTTAATGCACTTTCATTTCTGAACTCTCCAGCATCAATCACATCTGGACCCACAGCAATCTCTTGACAAATTCGTACTTGGCTGAGCTGTTGCTGTCAAGGAAAGTTTCACTGACATCTTGGCCACAAAACAGCCACAAGGTCCCTGAGCTTGCCTGGCTGTGGCCCTGATCACAGTCTGCCTCACTGCGAGGCCAAACCACCAGCTGGCAGGCTCCTCACTGCTGTTTGGTTGTGTGCCCAGGTGCAGGCTTGAGACTGCATTCTGGGTACTCCACAGGAAGTCTGTGGGTGCTATTGTTGAATGGTTGCCTCAGAAAGCCTTCCTGGTAAAGAACGGAAAGTGATCCCCAAGCACATCCCCAACCCGTCAAGGCTATTGCTTCCATCCCAAGTATCCTGAGAATTCTCTAAGGAGACTTGACACTAACTTGCAGAGGTGAGTGAAATATGCCAAAAAGCCAATGGGGACCATAGTCAGCTTATTCAAATCTCTATTAATGAGCTTCCTGAGACGGGAGTCTTGGAGGAATTTCACCGCAGCCTACATCTGTGTTACAGGTCAATCAATCAATCAATTTCATTTTGTGTCATACTACATTATATGCTTAACTAATTCTGGAGGGAGA
Source organism: Hylobates moloch (assembly GCF_009828535.3). Lineage (NCBI taxonomy): Eukaryota > Metazoa > Chordata > Mammalia > Primates > Hylobatidae > Hylobates > Hylobates moloch. The sequence continues at coordinate 123,931,987 of NW_026652276.1, read as the reverse complement.
GAGAGTGAAGAATTCATGCCACTTAAAACAATTAATGCTACATCTTAAATTCCTAGAGTTCTGGAAAATTAGTCACCATAGGAAATAGAGGTGTTTATATAGGAATAACTGTAAATAGGGATATTAGATTGGCTTTAACTCTCACATTCATTTTCAAGAATAAGAAGGTCAGGAAGGAGGACTCCTGCTACTTGCAGACACTTCACAACACTGGCAAGTGCCCCATTTTTTCAACATAAGCTAAATATTTCTCTTATCTGTTCATCCAAAGAAAGACCATAGGAGGAAGGAGAAGGAAGGAATAATCCCAAACCTAGAGCAGAGCTGCTTCAGAGCAGGCGAGGGAGGTAAACAACTGATGCACCCTCTCCACTCACAAAGGTGTTGGAGGAAGGATTCTGAGGCAGCCTCAAGCCTCTCTGGGAATGGGTGCTGAGATTATTCCTAATGTCTGCCAGGTTCTGGGGGTGGGGAATGCTCCTGGGGAGCTGCACTTATAAACCCAAGAAATGGAAATTTACCAGAACTATAAGACCAGCAAGAACCTGCCTCGGTACCATAATCTGCTCTGGAAAAACAAGACCACAGAGCACAAGTAAATGACTTACTTGAAAGCTCCATCCTAGGCAAATAGAGAAAGAAAGCCTTCTGTAAGGATGACCAGTGATGGGACTCAGAGAAACTGGATAGTTTTCTGTCCTTCTGCTGGCCTTTCAAGAAAATCCACCTTGGATGTTAAAGGACAACCACATAACTTTTTGTAGACCTTGGTGCAACTCTGTCCACCATTAAGACCTCCTTCCATTGATCTGATCTCCAGAGTCGCAAACCACGCAATGCGTGGGATTTCCAACTTCCCTCCATGCTTCCCTGGCCTTAGCCACAGCTCAGCTTTCTGACAAAGGATCACTCCTTCTTCTCTGGGTTTCCACAGAGATTTTTCTCTGCAAAGGGAGCTGTCAAGTAAGATGGGCTGCTGAAGAACTTTTTTTAGTAGTCTCAGAAAATTATTCTATTTAAAACCAACTTTGTGCTGACTTCGGCATCTTTCAACCTGCATCATGTCTGCTTCAGGATAACACCAAATACTTGGCTTTGGTCCTCGAGTCTTTGTGTGCTGAGGATTCCACAAATTTAGGCGTGATTATAGGAGAAAAACCCATGGAAGTTCATACAGATAATATATGATTAGTGAGTTTCCAGTCCTGAATAAGAAATCTTTGCCTGCCTGAGGTCATGAAGATATTCTTGTGTATTCTTCTAGGAGCTTCTTGATTTTAGCTTGCACATTTGGGTCTATGATATATCTTAAATTAATATTTGTATAGTATGAGGTAGTAGGTTTCTGTTTTCATATGAGTATTCAGACACTGAGCATCATTTATTGAAAAGACTCGCCTTTCCCAGTTAAATTCTTTTGGTGCCTTTGTTGAAAATCATGTTACCAATTGTGTGTGAATATACTTCTGGATGCTAGTCCATTTACTTGGTCTGATTATGCTTGTGCCAATACCACAGTGCTTTGATTACTGGAGCTTTGTAGCAAGTCTTTAAATCTAGTTATATAAGTTTTCTCCAGTTACGTTTCTCTTCCAAAGTGGACATATATCTCAATTTACTTAGACTTCGTTGAATTTTCTCAGCCATATTTTATAGTTTTCAGTATAGCAGTCACTTAAATATTATATTAAATGTATTTATATTTATTTTATGTGATTTGATGCTAGTGCACATGGTTTTAATTTTGTGAATTTCATTTTTCAGTTTTTTTTTTGACATACAGATAGGCGATTCATTTTTGTATATTGACCTTGAATTCAGGTGTTGAATTTTATACAGTTTTTGAAGGGGGATGTACTCAGATAATTATATAATTTCCTCCTCTATTCTGCGAAACGTGTGGATTACATTATTTGATTTAATTATCAACTTTATTATAACATATAAAATAAATTATCCACTTGAAGCGTACAATTGGATAGGTTTGACAGATGTACATGCCAAAAAAACCCACACCATAGTCAAGATACAGAACATTTTCCAGGGATCTTTTAATGCACCTTTCTATCTGCCCTTGGCCACAGATAATCACTGATCTGCTTTTTATCAACATAAATCATTTTGCATTTTTCTAGAATTTTATATAAATAGAAACATACACTATGTGCTCTTTTATTCTGACTTCTTTCACTAAACATAATGCTTTGAGATTTTTTCATGTTGTTGCACACTGTAGTAGCTCATTCCTTTTCGTCACTGAGTAGTATTCTATTATATAAATATACCATTTTGCTTACCCATTAATCTGTTGATGGACCTTTTGGTTTCTCCTAGTTTTTGTGTGGACTTTTATCAGCTTTATTGAGGCATAACCAACAGGGTCATGACTAGGGTGAGGCAAGAAAGACTCCTAGGGAATAAATTTAAAACTTGAGGAGTCATTTTCAAGTCTGGGTCTGAGCACCTCCTTGAATTTTGGACCATAGGAGCCTCTCTTGCTTCACCTTCATTCTGGCTCTGATGATTGATATTCAACAAATTACACATATTTCAAAGGCAAATTTGATAAGTTTTGACATATGTATGCACCCATGAAATGTTACCATAATTATGATGGAGAACATACCCATTGCCCCAGAAGTATTGTCATGCCCCATGTAATATCTCCCTCCTGGCCTTCCTTGCCATTTCTAGGCAATTATTAATTACATTCTTTCACTATAGAGTAGAATTGTATGTAAATAAAATCATACAATATGTACTTTTTGTTGTTTGGCTACCTTTACTCATCATAATTATTTTGAGATTTAATCTAGGTTGTTATGTGTATCAATACTTCACTCCTTTTTACTGCTGATTATTTTGTTGAATTGGTATACCATAACATGTTTATCCATTTGCCTGTTGATGGACATTTGTGTGGTTTCCAGTCTTGGCTATTGTAAGAAATGCTTTTATAAATATTTGTGAATAAGTATTTTAATGGACATTTGCTTTCTTTTCTTTTGGGTAAATACCAGACGTGTAATGGTTAGATCATATGTTGGTTTTATGTTTAGCTTCTTAAAAACTAACAAACTGTTTCCCAAGTTGGTTGAACCATTTCATGTTGTCTCCAGCAATGTATGAGAGCTCTAGCTCCTCCACATTCTTACCAACACTTGGTGTGGTCAGTCTTTTTAATCTTAGCTATTTTAATAGGTGTGTAGTAGTGATAATTATGTTGTGGATAAATATAAGTTTATCAAAATTTAAAGCTTCTTGTTATCAAAAGACATCATTAAGAAAACAAAAAGGGAAGTCACAGAAGGGGAGAAAATATTCATATATCTGACAAAAAAATTGTACAAATGATATATAAATCAATAAGGCAAAACAAATAAAATATGAGGATAAGACATGAAGAGGGAAATTACCAAAGAAGATATACAAATGGCCAATAAATCCAATAAATATGCTCATCATTAGCCATCAGGGAAATAGAATTTAAAAGCTCAGTAAAATATAACTATAAACTTATTGGAATGGCTAAAATAATGCTGACAAGGTCAAGTGTTGGCAAGGATGTGAAACAACTAGAATTCACATAGTGTTGATCAGAGCAAAATGGAAGAGCTATTCTAGAAAACAGTTTTGCAAATTCTTAAAAAGTTAAATACAGGGAGACATTAAAGATGGCCAAATAGGAAGAGCTCTGGTCTGTAGCTCCCAGCAAGACCAACTCAGAATTCAGGTGATTTCTGCATTTCCAACTGAGGTACCCTGTTCATCTCAATGGACTGATTAGGCAGTGGATGCAGCCCATGGAGGGCAAGCAGAAGCAGGGTGGGGTGTTGCTTCACCCAAGAAGTGCAAGGAATAGGGAGCCTCCCTTTTCCAGCTGAGGGAAGCTGTGAGGGACTGTGCTATCCAGCCCAGATACTACGCTTTTTCCATGGTTTTTCCAATCCGCAGACCAGGAGATTCCCTCATGTGCCTACACCACCTGGGGCCTGGGTTTCAAGCACAAAGCTGGGCGGCTGTTCAGGCAGACACTGAGCTAGCTGCCGGAGTTTTTTTTCATACCCCAGTGATGCCTGGAACCCCAGCGAGACAGAGCCGTTTACTCCCCTGGAAAGGGGGCTGAAGCCAGTGATTCAAGTGGTCTCGCTCAGTGGGGCCCACTCCCACAGAGCCCAGCAAGTTAAGAACCACTGGCTTGAAATTCTCGCTGCCAGCACAGAAGTCTGAAGCCAACCTGGGATGATTGAGCTTGGTGCAGGGAGGGGTGCCCATCATTACTGAGGCCTGACTAGGCAGTTTTCCCCTGACAGAGATAAAAAGGCCTGGAAGTTCTGACTGAGTGGAACTCAACATAGCGTGACAAAGCGGCTGTGGCCAGACTGCCTTTATAGATTCCTCCTCACTGGGCAGGGTATCTCTGAAAGAAAGGCAGCAGCTCCAGTCAGGGGCTTATAGATAACACTCCCATATCACTGGGAAGAAAACCTGGGGGAAGGGGAGGTTGTGGGAACAGTTTCAGCAGACTCACATGTTCCTGCCTGCCAGCTCTGAAGAGAGCAGTGGATCCTGACAAGGAGGGTTCTACCAGCACAGTGCTCAAGCTCTGCTAAGGGACAGACTGCCTCCTCAAGTGGGTCCCTGACCCCCATACCTCCTGACTGGAAGAGACTTCCCTACAGCAGTTGATAGACACCTCATACAAGAGAGCTCCAGCTGGCATCAGTTCAGTGCCCCTCTGGGATGAAACTTCCAGAGGAAGGAGCAAGCAGCAATCTTTACTGTTCTGCAGCCTCTGCTGGTGATACCTAGGAAAATAGGATCTGGAGTGGACCTCCAGCAAACTGCAGCAGACCTGCAGAAAAGAGGCTTGACTGATAGAAGTAAAACTAACAAACAGAAAGCAATAACATCAATATCAACAAAAAGAACTCCCACACAGAAACCCTATTTAAAGGTCATCAGCCTCAAAGATCAAAGGTAGATAAATCCATGAAGATGAGAAAAAATCAGCATAAAAATGCAAAAAATTCCAAAAAACAGAATGCCTCTTCTCCTCCAAATGATTGCAACTCCTCTTCAGCAAGGGCACAAAACTGGATGGAGAATGAGCTTGACGAATTGACAGAAGTAGGCTCCAGAAGGTGGGTAATAACAAATTCCTCTGAGCTAAAGGAGCATGTTCTAACCCAGTGTGAGGAAACTAAGAGCCTTGAAAAAAGGTTACAGGAACTGCTAACTAGAATAACCAGTTTAGAGAAGAACATAAATGATCTGATGGAGCTGAAAAACATAGTACAAGAACTTTGTGAAGCCTACACAAGTATCAATAGCCAAATCGATCAAGTGAAAGAAAGGATATCAGAGATTGAAGATCAACTTACTGAAATAAGGTGAGAAGACAAGATTAGAGAAAAAAAGATAGAAAAGGAATGAACAAAGCCTCCAAGAAATATGGGACTATGTGAAAAGACCAAATCTATGTTTGATTGGGGTCCCTGAAAGTGACAGGAAGAATGGAACCAAATTGGAAAACACACTTCAGGATATTATCCAGGAGAACGTCCCCAACCTAGCAAGACAGGCCAACATTCAAATTCAGGAAATACAGAGAACACCACTAAGATACTCCTCGAGAAGAGCAACCCCAAGACACATAATTGTCAAATTCTCCAAGGTTGAAATGAAAGAAAAAATGTTAAGGGCAGCCAGAGAGAAAGGTCAGGTTACCTACAAAGGGAAGCCCATCAGACTAACAGCAGATTTCTCTGCAGAAACTCTATAAGCCAGAAGAGAGGGGGGCCAATATTCAACATTCTTAAAGAAAAGAATTTTCAACCCAGAATTTCATATCCAGCCAAACTAAGTTTCATAAGTGAAGGAGAAATAAAATCCTTTAGAGACAAGCAAATACTGAGGGATTTTGTCACCACCAAGCATTCCTTACAAGAGCTCCTGAAGGAAGCACTAAACATGGAAAGGAAAAACTGGTACCAGCCACTACAAAAACACACCAAAATGTAAAGACCAACAACACTATGAAGCAACTGCATCAACGAATGTGCAAAATAACTAGCTAGCATCATGACGACAGGATCAAATTTACACATGACAATATTAACCTTAAATGTAAATGGGCTAAATGCCCCAATTAAAAGACATAGACTGGCAAATTGGATAAAGAGTCAAAACCAATCGGTGTGCTATATTCAGGAGACCCATCTCATGTACAAAGATACACATAGGCTCAAAATAAAGGGATGGAGGAATATTTGCCAAGCAAATGGAAAGCAAATAAAAAATCAGGTGTTGCAATGCTAGCCTCTGAAAAAACAGACTTTGAACCAACAAATATCAAAAAAGACAAAAAAGGGGCATTACATAATGGTAAAGGGATCAATGCAACAAGAAGAGCTAACTATCCTAAATATATATGCACCCAGGACAGGAGGACCCAGATTCATAAAAGAAGTTCTTAGAGACCTACAAAGAGACTTAGACTCCCACACAATAATAGTGGGA